>NW_028125366.1:0-194206 GCF_965194825.1 Balaenoptera physalus
ATATTTCAAAGAGACCGACCATATATAGCCAGGGAGGTCTACAGAACACTCTGTAATATTTTACATGGGAAGAGGATCTGTAGAATAGACCTATATAATATACCAATGAGCCAGATTGTGTACCCCTAGGACAAACAATATTCTAATCTTAACCCCGATTAAAACAATTAACAAAAACTAGAAATAATGAGACATAAACTTATGGGGGTTTCTCCTGGCACATGCCATTCTAATTTACAACGTAGGAACACGACTTCCAGAAAGGCTCTGCTGCCCTAGTACCCAGATTTGGGAATGGTGAAATGCTGCCTCCTTGTGGCCATTTCCCCCAACAGCAGCTTTAAACCCACTGCTAAAGGTCACTAAATATTCACCAACTTGCAATTCTGTAAATGACAACTGCCCTCCAAATAAATCCTGGGATCAAAAATGGAGCAACAATTTCAAAAGAGGGCAACCTTCCAAGAAGACAATTTCAAGAGGTATATTGTGCTCACAGTTTTTTTCTTTTCAGAGAAAAGAAAAAGGTGTGGGCAAATGATGTACTTTAGGAATTTTGAAAGACATGCAAACCCAAATTACAAAAAACTATCAGCTCACAGCAGTCAGAATGGCCATCAGCAAAAATGCTTCAAAAAAATAAATGCTGAAGGGACTGTGGAGAAATGCGTACACTCGGCCCTAAGGGGGACGTGGTAAGAGCCTCTAATGAAAACACAATGGAAGTGCCTTGAAAAGGTAAACATTGAGCTACCCGTCAATCAGTCATACCCATTTTTGGGCCTATCTCCTGAGAAAATGAGAATCAAAACGTCACAGCCTGGCAATCCTGCACTCCAGCCATATTTACCATAGCCAACATTTGGAAGCAATGAAAATGTCCATCAACAGAGGAATGCACCAAGAAGAACTGTTCCATGTACACAATGTAATATTACTCCAATAATAAATATAAGTTAAAGTTAAAAGACAAACATAAGTAAGGAGACATCAGCATTTGTGGGTTTATTCAGGCACATCCCACTCTAATTTATAACCGAGGAACACCACTGGACGGAAGGTCTGTTTCCCTAGTACCAGAGTGGGGAACGTAGAAAGACTGCCGCCCTCTGGACGTTACCTGCAGAAGCAGATTTAAGCCTGTACACATGGTCACTGCAAAATGTCTTGAGGGAGGTAATGGCCCAAAAATTTTAAAATAGGACACATACTTTAAGAAAACACTTTGAAGAACTAAGCTGTACTCACAGCCTGAAAAATTAAAAGGACCAGCCTTAAAGCTCAATTTCAACAGATTATGAGACACATGCAATTTCAACCACAAAGAGGTATCAGCTCACAGCAGTCAGAATAACCATCAGCAAAAAACTACAAAGAATAAATGCTAAAGGTGCTGTGGAGAAATGCATACCCTCAACTTTATGTGGGACGTAACCTGGAAAGAAGCGCTAAAGAGAACAGAAAGGAGGTGCCTTTAAAAGGTTAACGCTGAGCTACCATATGATCCAGGAGACCTATACCTGGACCTATAACCTAAGAAGACAGAACTGGAAAGACACAGGCAGGCAAATCTGCATTGCATAGGATTACAATAGCCAAGATATGGAAGTCACCAAAAAGTCCACCGACAGATGGGTGGACAAAGAAGTACTGCTACATGTACAGGTGGAATACGAGCTAGCGAAAGAATGAAACAATGCCATTGGCAGCACCATAGATGAGTCTAGATGTAATCACGCAACTTGTAGTAAGTGACAAAGCGAAAGACACATATCCTATCATATCACATAGAGGTGTTCCCTAAAAATTGATACAAACGAAGATATTTCCACAGAGAAAGGCAATCACAGAATCAGTACAAAAACGTATGGTTCACCAAATGGATAGGTGTGAGGATTGGACACATTACTATACTGGGGTTAACAGACATATAAAAACACATGTGAAATATAGAATCACCAAAGACGTACGCAACACCAAGAGAAGACTACTCAACATTGTGTCCTAACCTACATGGGAAAAGGATCTGAAGAAGAATAGATATATGTATATGTATGAAAGAACCACATCTTGCACACCTAGAACAAACAAAACGTTGTAATCAAATTTGCTGGGATTAAAAACTAAAACTTAAATTAAAAATACGAACAAGAAGTAATGAGACATAAATTTAAAAGGCTTTTTCCTGGCACATTCCATTGTAATTTACAGCCTAGAACACGACTTCCATTAAGGCTCTGTGGCCCTAGTGACCAGATTTGGTAAAGGAGAAATGCTGCCGCCTTGTGGCCGTTTCCCGCAAGAGCGGCTTTTAACCCACAGCTAATGGTCACTTAACATTCACAAGGACTCAGGGCTGTAAAGACACCTGCCCTCAAAATTGTGCTGAGGTAGGGAATGGATTAAAAATTTCAAAACAGGCAAATTTTTCAAGGAGATAGTATGAAGAGGTAAATTTTACTCACTGTCTTTTTAAAAAAAGAAAAATGGATAAAAGCTCAACCTCAGGAAGTATTAGACTCATGCAATCTAATCTACAAAAAGGTTTTAACTCACACCGGTCGACTGACCATCAGCAAAAAGTCTACAAACAATAAATGCTGAAGGGGTTTTAGAGAACTGTGTACCCTCTAGCTGCTGGTGAGATGTAAAGTGGTTAACAGCCAATAATGAGAACAGAAAGGAGCCGCGTTTGCGAGTAAAAATTGAGGTACCATTCAATCCAGCAGGTGCACCACTGGGCCTCTCACCTGAGAAGACCAGAATCGAGAAGACCCGGGCTGCAAAAGCAGCACTGCAGCCTTATTCACAATAGACAAGACAGTGAAGCAACCAACATGTCCATCCACAGGTGAATGGATAAAGAAGAAGTGGTCCATGTACACAATGGAATATTAGCCATGCAAAACAGTGAAACCCTGCTCCTTGTGGCTCCGCAAATGAGCCTGGAGATAATCACAAAACATGAGGTAAGTTGGAAAGCAAAAGACCTATATTCTATGATATCACTTATAGGCGTTATCTAATAACTGACACAAATGAACATATTTCCACAGAGAAAGGCACTCTCAGACTTAGAAAAAAAAACGATGCTTATCTAAAAGGAAAGGTGGGGGGATGGGATAAATGAAGATTAGCGTTACCATAGGTATACAAATACATATGATATACATATATCAAAAAGACCCACCCTATAGCAAGGGAGGTCTACGGAACACTCTGTAATAATTGACATGGGAAGAGGATCTCGACATGTATAGATATATATAATGTGTAAATGAACCAGAGTGTGTACACCTTGGACAAACAACATTCTAAACATTACCCCAATTTAAAAAATTAAAACAGCCAACAAGAATTAATCAAACATAAACTTATGGGGGGTTTTCCTGGCACATTCCATTCAAATTTACAAGCTAGGAAAACCACTTCCAGAACGGCTCTGCTGTCTTAGGAACCAGATTTGATAATGGAGAAGTGCGCCTGCCTTCTGGCCATTTAGTACAAGAGCAGCTTACACCCACTGCTAATCGTTATGAAATATTCACACACATTGCAGGCCTGTAAATGACACCTGCCTTCAAAAAAATATCCTGGGGACGAAAATCCACCAGAATATTAAAAAGAGGGCAATCTTTCAACAAGATAATTTCAAGAGGTATATTGAACTCACAATTTTTTCTAATACCAGAATACAAAAACGCCTGGAAAAATGATAAATTTTAGGAATTTTGAAAGACATGCAAACCCAAATTACAAAAACCTATCAGCTCACAGCAGTCAGAATGGCCATCAGCAAAAATGCTTCAAAAAATAAATGCTGAAGGGACTGTGGAGAAATGCGTACACTCGTCTCTAAGGGGGACGTGGTAAGAGCCTCTAATGAAAACACAATGGAAGTGCCTTGAAAAGGCAAACATTGAGCTACCCGTCAATCAGACATACCCACTGCTGGGCCTATCTCCTGAGAAAATGAGAATCAAAACTTCACAGGCTGGCAATCCTGCACTCCAGCCATATTTACCATAGCCAACATTTGGAAGCAACAAGAATGTCCATCAACAGAGGAATGCACCAAGAAGTAGTGGTCCTTGTATACAATGGAATATTACTACCGTAAAAAATATAACTTAAATTTAAAAAACAATGTAAGGAGACATCAGCATTTGTGGGTTTATCCGAGCACATTCCACTCTAATTTATAACCGAAGAACACCACTGGCGGGTAGGTCTGTTTCCCAAGTACCAGCGTGGGGAACGTAGAAAAGCTGCCACCCTCTGGCCGTTACCTGCAAAAGCAGCTTTAAAGCCTGGGCCAAAGGTCACTTCATATGAACAAGTACTGCAGAGCTATAAACGAAACCTGCCCTCAAAATGTCTTGAGGAAGGTAATGGTTAAAATATTTCAAAATGTGACACATACTTGAAGAAAACACTTTGAAGAACTAAGGCGTAATCACAGCTGGAGAAATGAAAAGGACATGCCTTAAAGCTCAATTTCAACGGATTATGAGACACATGCAAATTCAACCACAAAGAGGTATCAGCTCACACCAGTCAGAATAACCATCAGCAAAAAACTACAAAGAATAAATGCTAAAGGTGCTGTGGAGAAATGCATACCCTGAACTTTAAGTGGGACGTAACCTGGAAAGAGTCACTAAAGAGAACAGAATGGAGGTGCCTTTAAAAGGATAACGCTGAGCTACCATATGATCCAGGAGACCTATACGTGGACCTATAACCTAAGAAGACAGAATTGGAAAGACACAGGCAGGCAAATCTGCATTGCATAGTATTACAATAGCCAAGATATGGAAGTCACCAAAAAGTCCACCGACAGATGGGTGGACAAAGAAGTACTGCTACATGTACAGATGGAATACGAGCTAGCGAAAGAATGAAACAATGCCATTGGCAGCACCATAGATGAGTCTAGATGTAATCACGCAACTTGTAGTAAGTGACAAAGCGAAAGACACATATCCTATCATATCACATAGAGGTGTTCCCTAACAATTGATACAAACGAAGATATTTCCACAGAGAAAGGCAATTACAGATTCAGTACAAAAACTTATGGTTCACCAAATGGAAAGTTGTGAGGATTGGATACATCACCATATTGAGGTCAACAGAGCTATACAAACACACGTGAAATATATAATCACCAAAGACCTACAGAATACCAAGAGAAGACTACTCAACATTGTGTCATAACCTACATGGGAAAAGATTCCGAAGAAGAATAGATATATGTATATGTGTGAAAGAACCACATCTTGCACACCTAGAACAAACAAACCATTGTAATCAAATTTGCTGTGATAAAAAATAAAAATTATGTTAAAACTACGAACAAGAAGTAATGACACATAAACTTAAAGGGCTTTTTCCTGGCACATTCCATTCTAATTTACAACCTAGCACACCACTTCCAATAAGGCTCTGTTGCCCTAGTAATCAGATTTGGTAAAGGAGAAATGCTGCCGCCTTGTGGCCGTTTCCCGCAAGAGCAGCTTTAAACCCACAGCTAATGGTCACTTAAAATTCACAAGGACTCAGGGCTGTAAAGGACACCTGCCGTCAAAAATTGTGCTCAGGTAGGGAATGGACAAACTAATTCAAAACAGGCAAATGTTTCAAGAAGATAGTATGAAGAGGTAAGTATTCCTCACTCTCTTTTAAAAAACACAGGAAAATGGATAAAAGCTCAACCTCAGGAATTATTAGACTCATGCAATCTAATCAACCAAAAGGTTTCAACTCACACCTGTCGACTGACCGTCAGCCAAAAGTCTACAAACAATAAATGCTGATGGGGTTGTAGAGAACTGTGTAACCTCTAGGTGCTGGTGAGAACTAAAGTGGTTAACAGCCAATAATGAGAACAGAAAGGAGCTGCGTTTAAAAGGAAAAGTTGAGGTACCATTCAATCCAGCAGGCGCACCACTGGGCCTCTCACCTGACAAGACCAGAATCGAAAAGACACAGGCTGCAAAAGCTGCACTGCAGCCTTATTCAAAATAACCAAGATGGGAAGCAACCAAAATGTCCATCAACGGGTGAATGGATAAAGAAGAAGGGGTCCATGTACACAATGAAATATTAGCCATGGAAAACAATGAAACACTGCTCTTTGAGGCACCAGAGATGAGCCTGGAGATAATCACAAAACATGAGGTAAGTCGGAAAGCAAAAGACCTATATCCTATGCTATCCCTTATAGGCGTTACCTAATAACTGACACAAATGAACATATTTCCACAGAGAAAGACACATACAGACTTAGAAAACCAACTATGCTCATCTAAAAGGAAAGGTGGGGGCAATGGATAAATGAGATTAGTGTTACTATACATATCCAAATACATACTATATACATATTTCAAAGAGACCGACCATATATAGCCAGGGAGGTCTACAGAACACTCTGTAATATTTTACATGGGAAGAGGATCTGTAGAATAGACCTATATAATATACCAATGAGCCAGATTGTGTACCCCTAGGACAAACAATATTCTAATCTTAACCCCGATTAAAACAATTAACAAAAACTAGAAATAATGAGACATAAACTTATGGGGGTTTCTCCTGGCACATGCCATTCTAATTTACAACGTAGGAACACGACTTCCAGAAAGGCTCTGCTGCCCTAGTACCCAGATTTGGGAATGGTGAAATGCTGCCTCCTTGTGGCCATTTCCCCCAACAGCAGCTTTAAACCCACTGCTAAAGGTCACTAAATATTCACCAACTTGCAATTCTGTAAATGACAACTGCCCTCCAAATAAATCCTGGGATCAAAAATGGAGCAACAATTTCAAAAGAGGGCAACCTTCCAAGAAGACAATTTCAAGAGGTATATTGTGCTCACAGTTTTTTCTTTTCAGAGAAAAGAAAAAGGTGTGGGCAAATGATGTACTTTAGGAATTTTGAAAGACATGCAAACCCAAATTACAAAAAACTATCAGCTCACAGCAGTCAGAATGGCCATCAGCAAAAATGCTTCAAAAAAATAAATGCTGAAGGGACTGTGGAGAAATGCGTACACTCGGCCCTAAGGGGGACGTGGTAAGAGCCTCTAATGAAAACACAATGGAAGTGCCTTGAAAAGGTAAACATTGAGCTACCCGTCAATCAGTCATACCCATTTTTGGGCCTATCTCCTGAGAAAATGAGAATCAAAACGTCACAGCCTGGCAATCCTGCACTCCAGCCATATTTACCATAGCCAACATTTGGAAGCAATGAAAATGTCCATCAACAGAGGAATGCACCAAGAAGAACTGTTCCATGTACACAATGTAATATTACTCCAATAATAAATATAAGTTAAAGTTAAAAGACAAACATAAGTAAGGAGACATCAGCATTTGTGGGTTTATTCAGGCACATCCCACTCTAATTTATAACCGAGGAACACCACTGGACGGAAGGTCTGTTTCCCTAGTACCAGAGTGGGGAACGTAGAAAGACTGCCGCCCTCTGGACGTTACCTGCAGAAGCAGATTTAAGCCTGTACACATGGTCACTGCAAAATGTCTTGAGGGAGGTAATGGCCCAAAAATTTTAAAATAGGACACATACTTTAAGAAAACACTTTGAAGAACTAAGCTGTACTCACAGCCTGAAAAATTAAAAGGACCAGCCTTAAAGCTCAATTTCAACAGATTATGAGACACATGCAATTTCAACCACAAAGAAGTATCAGCTCACAGCAGTCAGAATAACCATCAGCAAAAAACTACAAAGAATAAATGCTAAAGGTGCTGTGGAGAAATGCATACCCTCAACTTTATGTGGGACGTAACCTGGAAAGAAGCGCTAAAGAGAACAGAAAGGAGGTGCCTTTAAAAGGTTAACGCTGAGCTACCATATGATCCAGGAGACCTATACCTGGACCTATAACCTAAGAAGACAGAACTGGAAAGACACAGGCAGGCAAATCTGCATTGCATAGTATTACAATAGCCAAGATATGGAAGTCACCAAAAAGTCCACCGACAGATGGGTGGACAAAGAAGTACTGCTACATGTACAGATGGAATACGAGCTAGCGAAAGAATGAAACAATGCCATTGGCAGCACCATAGATGAGTCTAGATGTAATCACGCAACTTGTAGTAAGTGACAAAGCGAAAGACACATATCCTATCATATCACATAGAGGTGTTCCCTAAAAATTGATACAAACGAAGATATTTCCACAGAGAAAGGCAATCACAGAATCAGTACAAAAACGTATGGTTCACCAAATGGATAGGTGTGAGGATTGGACACATTACTATACTGGGGTTAACAGACATATAAAAACACATGTGAAATATAGAATCACCAAAGACGTACGCAACACCAAGAGAAGACTACTCAACATTGTGTCCTAACCTACATGGGAAAAGGATCTGAAGAAGAATAGATATATGTATATGTATGAAAGAACCACATCTTGCACACCTAGAACAAACAAAACGTTGTAATCAAATTTGCTGGGATTAAAAACTAAAACTTAAATTAAAAATACGAACAAGAAGTAATGAGACATAAATTTAAAAGGCTTTTTCCTGGCACATTCCATTGTAATTTACAGCCTAGAACACGACTTCCATTAAGGCTCTGTGGCCCTAGTGACCAGATTTGGTAAAGGAGAAATGCTGCCGCCTTGTGGCCGTTTCCCGCAAGAGCGGCTTTTAACCCACAGCTAATGGTCACTTAACATTCACAAGGACTCAGGGCTGTAAAGACACCTGCCCTCAAAATTGTGCTGAGGTAGGGAATGGATTAAAAATTTCAAAACAGGCAAATTTTTCAAGGAGATAGTATGAAGAGGTAAATTTTACTCACTGTCTTTTTAAAAAAAGAAAAATGGATAAAAGCTCAACCTCAGGAAGTATTAGACTCATGCAATCTAATCTACAAAAAGGTTTTAACTCACACCGGTCGACTGACCATCAGCAAAAAGTCTACAAACAATAAATGCTGAAGGGGTTTTAGAGAACTGTGTACCCTCTAGCTGCTGGTGAGATGTAAAGTGGTTAACAGCCAATAATGAGAACAGAAAGGAGCTGCGTTTGCGAGTAAAAATTGAGGTACCATTCAATCCAGCAGGTGCACCACTGGGCCTCTCACCTGAGAAGACCAGAATCGAGAAGACCCGGGCTGCAAAAGCAGCACTGCAGCCTTATTCACAATAGACAAGACAGTGAAGCAACCAACATGTCCATCCACAGGTGAATGGATAAAGAAGAAGTGGTCCATGTACACAATGGAATATTAGCCATGCAAAACAGTGAAACCCTGCTCCTTGTGGCTCCGCAAATGAGCCTGGAGATAATCACAAAACATGAGGTAAGTTGGAAAGCAAAAGACCTATATTCTATGATATCACTTATAGGCGTTATCTAATAACTGACACAAATGAACATATTTCCACAGAGAAAGGCACTCTCAGACTTAGAAAAAAAAACGATGCTTATCTAAAAGGAAAGGTGGGGGGATGGGATAAATGAAGATTAGCGTTACCATAGGTATACAAATACATATGATATACATATATCAAAAAGACCCACCCTATAGCAAGGGAGGTCTACGGAACACTCTGTAATAATTGACATGGGAAGAGGATCTCGACATGTATAGATATATATAATGTGTAAATGAACCAGAGTGTGTACACCTTGGACAAACAACATTCTAAACATTACCCCAATTTAAAAAATTAAAACAGCCAACAAGAATTAATCAAACATAAACTTATGGGGGGTTTTCCTGGCACATTCCATTCAAATTTACAAGCTAGGAAAACCACTTCCAGAACGGCTCTGCTGTCTTAGGAACCAGATTTGATAATGGAGAAGTGCGCCTGCCTTCTGGCCATTTAGTACAAGAGCAGCTTACACCCACTGCTAATCGTTATGAAATATTCACACACATTGCAGGCCTGTAAATGACACCTGCCTTCAAAAAAATATCCTGGGGACGAAAATCCACCAGAATATTAAAAAGAGGGCAATCTTTCAACAAGATAATTTCAAGAGGTATATTGAACTCACAATTTTTTCTAATACCAGAATACAAAAACGCCTGGAAAAATGATAAATTTTAGGAATTTTGAAAGACATGCAAACCCAAATTACAAAAACCTATCAGCTCACAGCAGTCAGAATGGCCATCAGCAAAAATGCTTCAAAAAATAAATGCTGAAGGGACTGTGGAGAAATGCGTACACTCGTCTCTAAGGGGGACGTGGTAAGAGCCTCTAATGAAAACACAATGGAAGTGCCTTGAAAAGGCAAACATTGAGCTACCCGTCAATCAGACATACCCACTGCTGGGCCTATCTCCTGAGAAAATGAGAATCAAAACTTCACAGGCTGGCAATCCTGCACTCCAGCCATATTTACCATAGCCAACATTTGGAAGCAACAAGAATGTCCATCAACAGAGGAATGCACCAAGAAGTAGTGGTCCTTGTATACAATGGAATATTACTACCGTAAAAAATATAACTTAAATTTAAAAAACAATGTAAGGAGACATCAGCATTTGTGGGTTTATCCGAGCACATTCCACTCTAATTTATAACCGAAGAACACCACTGGCGGGTAGGTCTGTTTCCCAAGTACCAGCGTGGGGAACGTAGAAAAGCTGCCACCCTCTGGCCGTTACCTGCAAAAGCAGCTTTAAAGCCTGGGCCAAAGGTCACTTCATATGAACAAGTACTGCAGAGCTATAAACGAAACCTGCCCTCAAAATGTCTTGAGGAAGGTAATGGTTAAAATATTTCAAAATGTGACACATACTTGAAGAAAACACTTTGAAGAACTAAGGCGTAATCACAGCTGGAGAAATGAAAAGGACATGCCTTAAAGCTCAATTTCAACGGATTATGAGACACATGCAAATTCAACCACAAAGAGGTATCAGCTCACACCAGTCAGAATAACCATCAGCAAAAAACTACAAAGAATAAATGCTAAAGGTGCTGTGGAGAAATGCATACCCTGAACTTTAAGTGGGACGTAACCTGGAAAGAGTCACTAAAGAGAACAGAATGGAGGTGCCTTTAAAAGGATAACGCTGAGCTACCATATGATCCAGGAGACCTATACGTGGACCTATAACCTAAGAAGACAGAATTGGAAAGACACAGGCAGGCAAATCTGCATTGCATAGTATTACAATAGCCAAGATATGGAAGTCACCAAAAAGTCCACCGACAGATGGGTGGACAAAGAAGTACTGCTACATGTACAGATGGAATACGAGCTAGCGAAAGAATGAAACAATGCCATTGGCAGCACCATAGATGAGTCTAGATGTAATCACGCAACTTGTAGTAAGTGACAAAGCGAAAGACACATATCCTATCATATCACATAGAGGTGTTCCCTAACAATTGATACAAACGAAGATATTTCCACAGAGAAAGGCAATTACAGATTCAGTACAAAAACTTATGGTTCACCAAATGGAAAGTTGTGAGGATTGGATACATCACCATATTGAGGTCAACAGAGCTATACAAACACACGTGAAATATATAATCACCAAAGACCTACAGAATACCAAGAGAAGACTACTCAACATTGTGTCATAACCTACATGGGAAAAGATTCCGAAGAAGAATAGATATATGTATATGTGTGAAAGAACCACATCTTGCACACCTAGAACAAACAAACCATTGTAATCAAATTTGCTGTGATAAAAAATAAAAATTATGTTAAAACTACGAACAAGAAGTAATGACACATAAACTTAAAGGGCTTTTTCCTGGCACATTCCATTCTAATTTACAACCTAGCACACCACTTCCAATAAGGCTCTGTTGCCCTAGTAATCAGATTTGGTAAAGGAGAAATGCTGCCGCCTTGTGGCCGTTTCCCGCAAGAGCAGCTTTAAACCCACAGCTAATGGTCACTTAAAATTCACAAGGACTCAGGGCTGTAAAGGACACCTGCCGTCAAAAATTGTGCTCAGGTAGGGAATGGACAAACTAATTCAAAACAGGCAAATGTTTCAAGAAGATAGTATGAAGAGGTAAGTATTCCTCACTCTCTTTTAAAAAACACAGGAAAATGGATAAAAGCTCAACCTCAGGAATTATTAGACTCATGCAATCTAATCAACCAAAAGGTTTCAACTCACACCTGTCGACTGACCGTCAGCCAAAAGTCTACAAACAATAAATGCTGATGGGGTTGTAGAGAACTGTGTAACCTCTAGGTGCTGGTGAGAACTAAAGTGGTTAACAGCCAATAATGAGAACAGAAAGGAGCTGCGTTTAAAAGGAAAAGTTGAGGTACCATTCAATCCAGCAGGCGCACCACTGGGCCTCTCACCTGACAAGACCAGAATCGAAAAGACACAGGCTGCAAAAGCTGCACTGCAGCCTTATTCAAAATAACCAAGATGGGAAGCAACCAAAATGTCCATCAACGGGTGAATGGATAAAGAAGAAGGGGTCCATGTACACAATGAAATATTAGCCATGGAAAACAATGAAACACTGCTCTTTGAGGCACCAGAGATGAGCCTGGAGATAATCACAAAACATGAGGTAAGTCGGAAAGCAAAAGACCTATATCCTATGCTATCCCTTATAGGCGTTACCTAATAACTGACACAAATGAACATATTTCCACAGAGAAAGACACATACAGACTTAGAAAACCAACTATGCTCATCTAAAAGGAAAGGTGGGGGCAATGGATAAATGAGATTAGTGTTACTATACATATCCAAATACATACTATATACATATTTCAAAGAGACCGACCATATATAGCCAGGGAGGTCTACAGAACACTCTGTAATATTTTACATGGGAAGAGGATCTGTAGAATAGACCTATATAATATACCAATGAGCCAGATTGTGTACCCCTAGGACAAACAATATTCTAATCTTAACCCCGATTAAAACAATTAACAAAAACTAGAAATAATGAGACATAAACTTATGGGGGTTTCTCCTGGCACATGCCATTCTAATTTACAACGTAGGAACACGACTTCCAGAAAGGCTCTGCTGCCCTAGTACCCAGATTTGGGAATGGTGAAATGCTGCCTCCTTGTGGCCATTTCCCCCAACAGCAGCTTTAAACCCACTGCTAAAGGTCACTAAATATTCACCAACTTGCAATTCTGTAAATGACAACTGCCCTCCAAATAAATCCTGGGATCAAAAATGGAGCAACAATTTCAAAAGAGGGCAACCTTCCAAGAAGACAATTTCAAGAGGTATATTGTGCTCACAGTTTTTTCTTTTCAGAGAAAAGAAAAAGGTGTGGGCAAATGATGTATTTTAGGAATTTTGAAAGACATGCAAACCCAAATTACAAAAAACTATCAGCTCACAGCAGTCAGAATGGCCATCAGCAAAAATGCTTCAAAAAAATAAATGCTGAAGGGACTGTGGAGAAATGCGTACACTCGGCCCTAAGGGGGACGTGGTAAGAGCCTCTAATGAAAACACAATGGAAGTGCCTTGAAAAGGTAAACATTGAGCTACCCGTCAATCAGTCATACCCATTTTTGGGCCTATCTCCTGAGAAAATGAGAATCAAAACGTCACAGCCTGGCAATCCTGCACTCCAGCCATATTTACCATAGCCAACATTTGGAAGCAATGAAAATGTCCATCAACAGAGGAATGCACCAAGAAGAACTGTTCCATGTACACAATGTAATATTACTCCAATAATAAATATAAGTTAAAGTTAAAAGACAAACATAAGTAAGGAGACATCAGCATTTGTGGGTTTATTCAGGCACATCCCACTCTAATTTATAACCGAGGAACACCACTGGACGGAAGGTCTGTTTCCCTAGTACCAGAGTGGGGAACGTAGAAAGACTGCCGCCCTCTGGACGTTACCTGCAGAAGCAGATTTAAGCCTGTACACATGGTCACTGCAAAATGTCTTGAGGGAGGTAATGGCCCAAAAATTTTAAAATAGGACACATACTTTAAGAAAACACTTTGAAGAACTAAGCTGTACTCACAGCCTGAAAAATTAAAAGGACCAGCCTTAAAGCTCAATTTCAACAGATTATGAGACACATGCAATTTCAACCACAAAGAGGTATCAGCTCACAGCAGTCAGAATAACCATCAGCAAAAAACTACAAAGAATAAATGCTAAAGGTGCTGTGGAGAAATGCATACCCTCAACTTTATGTGGGACGTAACCTGGAAAGAAGCGCTAAAGAGAACAGAAAGGAGGTGCCTTTAAAAGGTTAACGCTGAGCTACCATATGATCCAGGAGACCTATACCTGGACCTATAACCTAAGAAGACAGAACTGGAAAGACACAGGCAGGCAAATCTGCATTGCATAGGATTACAATAGCCAAGATATGGAAGTCACCAAAAAGTCCACCGACAGATGGGTGGACAAAGAAGTACTGCTACATGTACAGGTGGAATACGAGCTAGCGAAAGAATGAAACAATGCCATTGGCAGCACCATAGATGAGTCTAGATGTAATCACGCAACTTGTAGTAAGTGACAAAGCGAAAGACACATATCCTATCATATCACATAGAGGTGTTCCCTAAAAATTGATACAAACGAAGATATTTCCACAGAGAAAGGCAATCACAGAATCAGTACAAAAACGTATGGTTCACCAAATGGATAGGTGTGAGGATTGGACACATTACTATACTGGGGTTAACAGACATATAAAAACACATGTGAAATATAGAATCACCAAAGACGTACGCAACACCAAGAGAAGACTACTCAACATTGTGTCCTAACCTACATGGGAAAAGGATCTGAAGAAGAATAGATATATGTATATGTATGAAAGAACCACATCTTGCACACCTAGAACAAACAAAACGTTGTAATCAAATTTGCTGGGATTAAAAACTAAAACTTAAATTAAAAATACGAACAAGAAGTAATGAGACATAAATTTAAAAGGCTTTTTCCTGGCACATTCCATTGTAATTTACAGCCTAGAACACGACTTCCATTAAGGCTCTGTGGCCCTAGTGACCAGATTTGGTAAAGGAGAAATGCTGCCGCCTTGTGGCCGTTTCCCGCAAGAGCGGCTTTTAACCCACAGCTAATGGTCACTTAACATTCACAAGGACTCAGGGCTGTAAAGACACCTGCCCTCAAAATTGTGCTGAGGTAGGGAATGGATTAAAAATTTCAAAACAGGCAAATTTTTCAAGGAGATAGTATGAAGAGGTAAATTTTACTCACTGTCTTTTTAAAAAAAGAAAAATGGATAAAAGCTCAACCTCAGGAAGTATTAGACTCATGCAATCTAATCTACAAAAAGGTTTTAACTCACACCGGTCGACTGACCATCAGCAAAAAGTCTACAAACAATAAATGCTGAAGGGGTTTTAGAGAACTGTGTACCCTCTAGCTGCTGGTGAGATGTAAAGTGGTTAACAGCCAATAATGAGAACAGAAAGGAGCCGCGTTTGCGAGTAAAAATTGAGGTACCATTCAATCCAGCAGGTGCACCACTGGGCCTCTCACCTGAGAAGACCAGAATCGAGAAGACCCGGGCTGCAAAAGCAGCACTGCAGCCTTATTCACAATAGACAAGACAGTGAAGCAACCAACATGTCCATCCACAGGTGAATGGATAAAGAAGAAGTGGTCCATGTACACAATGGAATATTAGCCATGCAAAACAGTGAAACCCTGCTCCTTGTGGCTCCGCAAATGAGCCTGGAGATAATCACAAAACATGAGGTAAGTTGGAAAGCAAAAGACCTATATTCTATGATATCACTTATAGGCGTTATCTAATAACTGACACAAATGAACATATTTCCACAGAGAAAGGCACTCTCAGACTTAGAAAAAAAAACGATGCTTATCTAAAAGGAAAGGTGGGGGGATGGGATAAATGAAGATTAGCGTTACCATAGGTATACAAATACATATGATATACATATATCAAAAAGACCCACCCTATAGCAAGGGAGGTCTACGGAACACTCTGTAATAATTGACATGGGAAGAGGATCTCGACATGTATAGATATATATAATGTGTAAATGAACCAGAGTGTGTACACCTTGGACAAACAACATTCTAAACATTACCCCAATTTAAAAAATTAAAACAGCCAACAAGAATTAATCAAACATAAACTTATGGGGGGTTTTCCTGGCACATTCCATTCAAATTTACAAGCTAGGAAAACCACTTCCAGAACGGCTCTGCTGTCTTAGGAACCAGATTTGATAATGGAGAAGTGCGCCTGCCTTCTGGCCATTTAGTACAAGAGCAGCTTACACCCACTGCTAATCGTTATGAAATATTCACACACATTGCAGGCCTGTAAATGACACCTGCCTTCAAAAAAATATCCTGGGGACGAAAATCCACCAGAATATTAAAAAGAGGGCAATCTTTCAACAAGATAATTTCAAGAGGTATATTGAACTCACAATTTTTTCTAATACCAGAATACAAAAACGCCTGGAAAAATGATAAATTTTAGGAATTTTGAAAGACATGCAAACCCAAATTACAAAAACCTATCAGCTCACAGCAGTCAGAATGGCCATCAGCAAAAATGCTTCAAAAAATAAATGCTGAAGGGACTGTGGAGAAATGCGTACACTCGGCTCTAAGGGGGACGTGGTAAGAGCCTCTAATGAAAACACAATGGAAGTGCCTTGAAAAGGCAAACATTGAGCTACCCGTCAATCAGACATACCCACTGCTGGGCCTATCTCCTGAGAAAATGAGAATCAAAACTTCACAGGCTGGCAATCCTGCACTCCAGCCATATTTACCATAGCCAACATTTGGAAGCAACAAGAATGTCCATCAACAGAGGAATGCACCAAGAAGTAGTGGTCCTTGTATACAATGGAATATTACTACCGTAAAAAATATAACTTAAATTTAAAAAACAATGTAAGGAGACATCAGCATTTGTGGGTTTATCCGAGCACATTCCACTCTAATTTATAACCGAAGAACACCACTGGCGGGTAGGTCTGTTTCCCAAGTACCAGCGTGGGGAACGTAGAAAAGCTGCCACCCTCTGGCCGTTACCTGCAAAAGCAGCTTTAAAGCCTGGGCCAAAGGTCACTTCATATGAACAAGTACTGCAGAGCTATAAACGAAACCTGCCCTCAAAATGTCTTGAGGAAGGTAATGGTTAAAATATTTCAAAATGTGACACATACTTGAAGAAAACACTTTGAAGAACTAAGGCGTAATCACAGCTGGAGAAATGAAAAGGACATGCCTTAAAGCTCAATTTCAACGGATTATGAGACACATGCAAATTCAACCACAAAGAGGTATCAGCTCACACCAGTCAGAATAACCATCAGCAAAAAACTACAAAGAATAAATGCTAAAGGTGCTGTGGAGAAATGCATACCCTGAACTTTAAGTGGGACGTAACCTGGAAAGAGTCACTAAAGAGAACAGAATGGAGGTGCCTTTAAAAGGATAACGCTGAGCTACCATATGATCCAGGAGACCTATACGTGGACCTATAACCTAAGAAGACAGAATTGGAAAGACACAGGCAGGCAAATCTGCATTGCATAGTATTACAATAGCCAAGATATGGAAGTCACCAAAAAGTCCACCGACAGATGGGTGGACAAAGAAGTACTGCTACATGTACAGATGGAATACGAGCTAGCGAAAGAATGAAACAATGCCATTGGCAGCACCATAGATGAGTCTAGATGTAATCACGCAACTTGTAGTAAGTGACAAAGCGAAAGACACATATCCTATCATATCACATAGAGGTGTTCCCTAACAATTGATACAAACGAAGATATTTCCACAGAGAAAGGCAATTACAGATTCAGTACAAAAACTTATGGTTCACCAAATGGAAAGTTGTGAGGATTGGATACATCACCATATTGAGGTCAACAGAGCTATACAAACACACGTGAAATATATAATCACCAAAGACCTACAGAATACCAAGAGAAGACTACTCAACATTGTGTCATAACCTACATGGGAAAAGATTCCGAAGAAGAATAGATATATGTATATGTGTGAAAGAACCACATCTTGCACACCTAGAACAAACAAACCATTGTAATCAAATTTGCTGTGATAAAAAATAAAAATTATGTTAAAACTACGAACAAGAAGTAATGACACATAAACTTAAAGGGCTTTTTCCTGGCACATTCCATTCTAATTTACAACCTAGCACACCACTTCCAATAAGGCTCTGTTGCCCTAGTAATCAGATTTGGTAAAGGAGAAATGCTGCCGCCTTGTGGCCGTTTCCCGCAAGAGCAGCTTTAAACCCACAGCTAATGGTCACTTAAAATTCACAAGGACTCAGGGCTGTAAAGGACACCTGCCGTCAAAAATTGTGCTCAGGTAGGGAATGGACAAACTAATTCAAAACAGGCAAATGTTTCAAGAAGATAGTATGAAGAGGTAAGTATTCCTCACTCTCTTTTAAAAAACACAGGAAAATGGATAAAAGCTCAACCTCAGGAATTATTAGACTCATGCAATCTAATCAACCAAAAGGTTTCAACTCACACCTGTCGACTGACCGTCAGCCAAAAGTCTACAAACAATAAATGCTGATGGGGTTGTAGAGAACTGTGTAACCTCTAGGTGCTGGTGAGAACTAAAGTGGTTAACAGCCAATAATGAGAACAGAAAGGAGCTGCGTTTAAAAGGAAAAGTTGAGGTACCATTCAATCCAGCAGGCGCACCACTGGGCCTCTCACCTGACAAGACCAGAATCGAAAAGACACAGGCTGCAAAAGCTGCACTGCAGCCTTATTCAAAATAACCAAGATGGGAAGCAACCAAAATGTCCATCAACGGGTGAATGGATAAAGAAGAAGGGGTCCATGTACACAATGAAATATTAGCCATGGAAAACAATGAAACACTGCTCTTTGAGGCACCAGAGATGAGCCTGGAGATAATCACAAAACATGAGGTAAGTCGGAAAGCAAAAGACCTATATCCTATGCTATCCCTTATAGGCGTTACCTAATAACTGACACAAATGAACATATTTCCACAGAGAAAGACACATACAGACTTAGAAAACCAACTATGCTCATCTAAAAGGAAAGGTGGGGGCAATGGATAAATGAGATTAGTGTTACTATACATATCCAAATACATACTATATACATATTTCAAAGAGACCGACCATATATAGCCAGGGAGGTCTACAGAACACTCTGTAATATTTTACATGGGAAGAGGATCTGTAGAATAGACCTATATAATATACCAATGAGCCAGATTGTGTACCCCTAGGACAAACAATATTCTAATCTTAACCCCGATTAAAACAATTAACAAAAACTAGAAATAATGAGACATAAACTTATGGGGGTTTCTCCTGGCACATGCCATTCTAATTTACAACGTAGGAACACGACTTCCAGAAAGGCTCTGCTGCCCTAGTACCCAGATTTGGGAATGGTGAAATGCTGCCTCCTTGTGGCCATTTCCCCCAACAGCAGCTTTAAACCCACTGCTAAAGGTCACTAAATATTCACCAACTTGCAATTCTGTAAATGACAACTGCCCTCCAAATAAATCCTGGGATCAAAAATGGAGCAACAATTTCAAAAGAGGGCAACCTTCCAAGAAGACAATTTCAAGAGGTATATTGTGCTCACAGTTTTTTCTTTTCAGAGAAAAGAAAAAGGTGTGGGCAAATGATGTATTTTAGGAATTTTGAAAGACATGCAAACCCAAATTACAAAAAACTATCAGCTCACAGCAGTCAGAATGGCCATCAGCAAAAATGCTTCAAAAAAATAAATGCTGAAGGGACTGTGGAGAAATGCGTACACTCGGCCCTAAGGGGGACGTGGTAAGAGCCTCTAATGAAAACACAATGGAAGTGCCTTGAAAAGGTAAACATTGAGCTACCCGTCAATCAGTCATACCCATTTTTGGGCCTATCTCCTGAGAAAATGAGAATCAAAACGTCACAGCCTGGCAATCCTGCACTCCAGCCATATTTACCATAGCCAACATTTGGAAGCAATGAAAATGTCCATCAACAGAGGAATGCACCAAGAAGAACTGTTCCATGTACACAATGTAATATTACTCCAATAATAAATATAAGTTAAAGTTAAAAGACAAACATAAGTAAGGAGACATCAGCATTTGTGGGTTTATTCAGGCACATCCCACTCTAATTTATAACCGAGGAACACCACTGGACGGAAGGTCTGTTTCCCTAGTACCAGAGTGGGGAACGTAGAAAGACTGCCGCCCTCTGGACGTTACCTGCAGAAGCAGATTTAAGCCTGTACACATGGTCACTGCAAAATGTCTTGAGGGAGGTAATGGCCCAAAAATTTTAAAATAGGACACATACTTTAAGAAAACACTTTGAAGAACTAAGCTGTACTCACAGCCTGAAAAATTAAAAGGACCAGCCTTAAAGCTCAATTTCAACAGATTATGAGACACATGCAATTTCAACCACAAAGAGGTATCAGCTCACAGCAGTCAGAATAACCATCAGCAAAAAACTACAAAGAATAAATGCTAAAGGTGCTGTGGAGAAATGCATACCCTCAACTTTATGTGGGACGTAACCTGGAAAGAAGCGCTAAAGAGAACAGAAAGGAGGTGCCTTTAAAAGGTTAACGCTGAGCTACCATATGATCCAGGAGACCTATACCTGGACCTATAACCTAAGAAGACAGAACTGGAAAGACACAGGCAGGCAAATCTGCATTGCATAGGATTACAATAGCCAAGATATGGAAGTCACCAAAAAGTCCACCGACAGATGGGTGGACAAAGAAGTACTGCTACATGTACAGATGGAATACGAGCTAGCGAAAGAATGAAACAATGCCATTGGCAGCACCATAGATGAGTCTAGATGTAATCACGCAACTTGTAGTAAGTGACAAAGCGAAAGACACATATCCTATCATATCACATAGAGGTGTTCCCTAAAAATTGATACAAACGAAGATATTTCCACAGAGAAAGGCAATCACAGAATCAGTACAAAAACGTATGGTTCACCAAATGGATAGGTGTGAGGATTGGACACATTACTATACTGGGGTTAACAGACATATAAAAACACATGTGAAATATAGAATCACCAAAGACGTACGCAACACCAAGAGAAGACTACTCAACATTGTGTCCTAACCTACATGGGAAAAGGATCTGAAGAAGAATAGATATATGTATATGTATGAAAGAACCACATCTTGCACACCTAGAACAAACAAAACGTTGTAATCAAATTTGCTGGGATTAAAAACTAAAACTTAAATTAAAAATACGAACAAGAAGTAATGAGACATAAATTTAAAAGGCTTTTTCCTGGCACATTCCATTGTAATTTACAGCCTAGAACACGACTTCCATTAAGGCTCTGTGGCCCTAGTGACCAGATTTGGTAAAGGAGAAATGCTGCCGCCTTGTGGCCGTTTCCCGCAAGAGCGGCTTTTAACCCACAGCTAATGGTCACTTAACATTCACAAGGACTCAGGGCTGTAAAGACACCTGCCCTCAAAATTGTGCTGAGGTAGGGAATGGATTAAAAATTTCAAAACAGGCAAATTTTTCAAGGAGATAGTATGAAGAGGTAAATTTTACTCACTGTCTTTTTAAAAAAAGAAAAATGGATAAAAGCTCAACCTCAGGAAGTATTAGACTCATGCAATCTAATCTACAAAAAGGTTTTAACTCACACCGGTCGACTGACCATCAGCAAAAAGTCTACAAACAATAAATGCTGAAGGGGTTTTAGAGAACTGTGTACCCTCTAGCTGCTGGTGAGATGTAAAGTGGTTAACAGCCAATAATGAGAACAGAAAGGAGCTGCGTTTGCGAGTAAAAATTGAGGTACCATTCAATCCAGCAGGTGCACCACTGGGCCTCTCACCTGAGAAGACCAGAATCGAGAAGACCCGGGCTGCAAAAGCAGCACTGCAGCCTTATTCACAATAGACAAGACAGTGAAGCAACCAACATGTCCATCCACAGGTGAATG
Source organism: Balaenoptera physalus (assembly GCF_965194825.1). Classification (NCBI taxonomy): domain Eukaryota; kingdom Metazoa; phylum Chordata; class Mammalia; order Artiodactyla; family Balaenopteridae; genus Balaenoptera; species Balaenoptera physalus. The sequence goes on from NW_028125366.1 coordinate 22,005, forward strand.
GATAAAGAAGAAGTGGTCCATGTACACAATGGAATATTAGCCATGCAAAACAGTGAAACCCTGCTCCTTGTGGCTCCGCAAATGAGCCTGGAGATAATCACAAAACATGAGGTAAGTTGGAAAGCAAAAGACCTATATTCTATGATATCACTTATAGGCGTTATCTAATAACTGACACAAATGAACATATTTCCACAGAGAAAGGCACTCTCAGACTTAGAAAAAAAAACGATGCTTATCTAAAAGGAAAGGTGGGGGGATGGGATAAATGAAGATTAGCGTTACCATAGGTATACAAATACATATGATATACATATATCAAAAAGACCCACCCTATAGCAAGGGAGGTCTACGGAACACTCTGTAATAATTGACATGGGAAGAGGATCTCGACATGTATAGATATATATAATGTGTAAATGAACCAGAGTGTGTACACCTTGGACAAACAACATTCTAAACATTACCCCAATTTAAAAAATTAAAACAGCCAACAAGAATTAATCAAACATAAACTTATGGGGGGTTTTCCTGGCACATTCCATTCAAATTTACAAGCTAGGAAAACCACTTCCAGAACGGCTCTGCTGTCTTAGGAACCAGATTTGATAATGGAGAAGTGCGCCTGCCTTCTGGCCATTTAGTACAAGAGCAGCTTACACCCACTGCTAATCGTTATGAAATATTCACACACATTGCAGGCCTGTAAATGACACCTGCCTTCAAAAAAATATCCTGGGGACGAAAATCCACCAGAATATTAAAAAGAGGGCAATCTTTCAACAAGATAATTTCAAGAGGTATATTGAACTCACAATTTTTTCTAATACCAGAATACAAAAACGCCTGGAAAAATGATAAATTTTAGGAATTTTGAAAGACATGCAAACCCAAATTACAAAAACCTATCAGCTCACAGCAGTCAGAATGGCCATCAGCAAAAATGCTTCAAAAAATAAATGCTGAAGGGACTGTGGAGAAATGCGTACACTCGGCTCTAAGGGGGACGTGGTAAGAGCCTCTAATGAAAACACAATGGAAGTGCCTTGAAAAGGCAAACATTGAGCTACCCGTCAATCAGACATACCCACTGCTGGGCCTATCTCCTGAGAAAATGAGAATCAAAACTTCACAGGCTGGCAATCCTGCACTCCAGCCATATTTACCATAGCCAACATTTGGAAGCAACAAGAATGTCCATCAACAGAGGAATGCACCAAGAAGTAGTGGTCCTTGTATACAATGGAATATTACTACCGTAAAAAATATAACTTAAATTTAAAAAACAATGTAAGGAGACATCAGCATTTGTGGGTTTATCCGAGCACATTCCACTCTAATTTATAACCGAAGAACACCACTGGCGGGTAGGTCTGTTTCCCAAGTACCAGCGTGGGGAACGTAGAAAAGCTGCCACCCTCTGGCCGTTACCTGCAAAAGCAGCTTTAAAGCCTGGGCCAAAGGTCACTTCATATGAACAAGTACTGCAGAGCTATAAACGAAACCTGCCCTCAAAATGTCTTGAGGAAGGTAATGGTTAAAATATTTCAAAATGTGACACATACTTGAAGAAAACACTTTGAAGAACTAAGGCGTAATCACAGCTGGAGAAATGAAAAGGACATGCCTTAAAGCTCAATTTCAACGGATTATGAGACACATGCAAATTCAACCACAAAGAGGTATCAGCTCACACCAGTCAGAATAACCATCAGCAAAAAACTACAAAGAATAAATGCTAAAGGTGCTGTGGAGAAATGCATACCCTGAACTTTAAGTGGGACGTAACCTGGAAAGAGTCACTAAAGAGAACAGAATGGAGGTGCCTTTAAAAGGATAACGCTGAGCTACCATATGATCCAGGAGACCTATACGTGGACCTATAACCTAAGAAGACAGAATTGGAAAGACACAGGCAGGCAAATCTGCATTGCATAGTATTACAATAGCCAAGATATGGAAGTCACCAAAAAGTCCACCGACAGATGGGTGGACAAAGAAGTACTGCTACATGTACAGATGGAATACGAGCTAGCGAAAGAATGAAACAATGCCATTGGCAGCACCATAGATGAGTCTAGATGTAATCACGCAACTTGTAGTAAGTGACAAAGCGAAAGACACATATCCTATCATATCACATAGAGGTGTTCCCTAACAATTGATACAAACGAAGATATTTCCACAGAGAAAGGCAATTACAGATTCAGTACAAAAACTTATGGTTCACCAAATGGAAAGTTGTGAGGATTGGATACATCACCATATTGAGGTCAACAGAGCTATACAAACACACGTGAAATATATAATCACCAAAGACCTACAGAATACCAAGAGAAGACTACTCAACATTGTGTCATAACCTACATGGGAAAAGATTCCGAAGAAGAATAGATATATGTATATGTGTGAAAGAACCACATCTTGCACACCTAGAACAAACAAACCATTGTAATCAAATTTGCTGTGATAAAAAATAAAAATTATGTTAAAACTACGAACAAGAAGTAATGACACATAAACTTAAAGGGCTTTTTCCTGGCACATTCCATTCTAATTTACAACCTAGCACACCACTTCCAATAAGGCTCTGTTGCCCTAGTAATCAGATTTGGTAAAGGAGAAATGCTGCCGCCTTGTGGCCGTTTCCCGCAAGAGCAGCTTTAAACCCACAGCTAATGGTCACTTAAAATTCACAAGGACTCAGGGCTGTAAAGGACACCTGCCGTCAAAAATTGTGCTCAGGTAGGGAATGGACAAACTAATTCAAAACAGGCAAATGTTTCAAGAAGATAGTATGAAGAGGTAAGTATTCCTCACTCTCTTTTAAAAAACACAGGAAAATGGATAAAAGCTCAACCTCAGGAATTATTAGACTCATGCAATCTAATCAACCAAAAGGTTTCAACTCACACCTGTCGACTGACCGTCAGCCAAAAGTCTACAAACAATAAATGCTGATGGGGTTGTAGAGAACTGTGTAACCTCTAGGTGCTGGTGAGAACTAAAGTGGTTAACAGCCAATAATGAGAACAGAAAGGAGCTGCGTTTAAAAGGAAAAGTTGAGGTACCATTCAATCCAGCAGGCGCACCACTGGGCCTCTCACCTGACAAGACCAGAATCGAAAAGACACAGGCTGCAAAAGCTGCACTGCAGCCTTATTCAAAATAACCAAGATGGGAAGCAACCAAAATGTCCATCAACGGGTGAATGGATAAAGAAGAAGGGGTCCATGTACACAATGAAATATTAGCCATGGAAAACAATGAAACACTGCTCTTTGAGGCACCAGAGATGAGCCTGGAGATAATCACAAAACATGAGGTAAGTCGGAAAGCAAAAGACCTATATCCTATGCTATCCCTTATAGGCGTTACCTAATAACTGACACAAATGAACATATTTCCACAGAGAAAGACACATACAGACTTAGAAAACCAACTATGCTCATCTAAAAGGAAAGGTGGGGGCAATGGATAAATGAGATTAGTGTTACTATACATATCCAAATACATACTATATACATATTTCAAAGAGACCGACCATATATAGCCAGGGAGGTCTACAGAACACTCTGTAATATTTTACATGGGAAGAGGATCTGTAGAATAGACCTATATAATATACCAATGAGCCAGATTGTGTACCCCTAGGACAAACAATATTCTAATCTTAACCCCGATTAAAACAATTAACAAAAACTAGAAATAATGAGACATAAACTTATGGGGGTTTCTCCTGGCACATGCCATTCTAATTTACAACGTAGGAACACGACTTCCAGAAAGGCTCTGCTGCCCTAGTACCCAGATTTGGGAATGGTGAAATGCTGCCTCCTTGTGGCCATTTCCCCCAACAGCAGCTTTAAACCCACTGCTAAAGGTCACTAAATATTCACCAACTTGCAATTCTGTAAATGACAACTGCCCTCCAAATAAATCCTGGGATCAAAAATGGAGCAACAATTTCAAAAGAGGGCAACCTTCCAAGAAGACAATTTCAAGAGGTATATTGTGCTCACAGTTTTTTCTTTTCAGAGAAAAGAAAAAGGTGTGGGCAAATGATGTATTTTAGGAATTTTGAAAGACATGCAAACCCAAATTACAAAAAACTATCAGCTCACAGCAGTCAGAATGGCCATCAGCAAAAATGCTTCAAAAAAATAAATGCTGAAGGGACTGTGGAGAAATGCGTACACTCGGCCCTAAGGGGGACGTGGTAAGAGCCTCTAATGAAAACACAATGGAAGTGCCTTGAAAAGGTAAACATTGAGCTACCCGTCAATCAGTCATACCCATTTTTGGGCCTATCTCCTGAGAAAATGAGAATCAAAACGTCACAGCCTGGCAATCCTGCACTCCAGCCATATTTACCATAGCCAACATTTGGAAGCAATGAAAATGTCCATCAACAGAGGAATGCACCAAGAAGAACTGTTCCATGTACACAATGTAATATTACTCCAATAATAAATATAAGTTAAAGTTAAAAGACAAACATAAGTAAGGAGACATCAGCATTTGTGGGTTTATTCAGGCACATCCCACTCTAATTTATAACCGAGGAACACCACTGGACGGAAGGTCTGTTTCCCTAGTACCAGAGTGGGGAACGTAGAAAGACTGCCGCCCTCTGGACGTTACCTGCAGAAGCAGATTTAAGCCTGTACACATGGTCACTGCAAAATGTCTTGAGGGAGGTAATGGCCCAAAAATTTTAAAATAGGACACATACTTTAAGAAAACACTTTGAAGAACTAAGCTGTACTCACAGCCTGAAAAATTAAAAGGACCAGCCTTAAAGCTCAATTTCAACAGATTATGAGACACATGCAATTTCAACCACAAAGAGGTATCAGCTCACAGCAGTCAGAATAACCATCAGCAAAAAACTACAAAGAATAAATGCTAAAGGTGCTGTGGAGAAATGCATACCCTCAACTTTATGTGGGACGTAACCTGGAAAGAAGCGCTAAAGAGAACAGAAAGGAGGTGCCTTTAAAAGGTTAACGCTGAGCTACCATATGATCCAGGAGACCTATACCTGGACCTATAACCTAAGAAGACAGAACTGGAAAGACACAGGCAGGCAAATCTGCATTGCATAGGATTACAATAGCCAAGATATGGAAGTCACCAAAAAGTCCACCGACAGATGGGTGGACAAAGAAGTACTGCTACATGTACAGGTGGAATACGAGCTAGCGAAAGAATGAAACAATGCCATTGGCAGCACCATAGATGAGTCTAGATGTAATCACGCAACTTGTAGTAAGTGACAAAGCGAAAGACACATATCCTATCATATCACATAGAGGTGTTCCCTAAAAATTGATACAAACGAAGATATTTCCACAGAGAAAGGCAATCACAGAATCAGTACAAAAACGTATGGTTCACCAAATGGATAGGTGTGAGGATTGGACACATTACTATACTGGGGTTAACAGACATATAAAAACACATGTGAAATATAGAATCACCAAAGACGTACGCAACACCAAGAGAAGACTACTCAACATTGTGTCCTAACCTACATGGGAAAAGGATCTGAAGAAGAATAGATATATGTATATGTATGAAAGAACCACATCTTGCACACCTAGAACAAACAAAACGTTGTAATCAAATTTGCTGGGATTAAAAACTAAAACTTAAATTAAAAATACGAACAAGAAGTAATGAGACATAAATTTAAAAGGCTTTTTCCTGGCACATTCCATTGTAATTTACAGCCTAGAACACGACTTCCATTAAGGCTCTGTGGCCCTAGTGACCAGATTTGGTAAAGGAGAAATGCTGCCGCCTTGTGGCCGTTTCCCGCAAGAGCGGCTTTTAACCCACAGCTAATGGTCACTTAACATTCACAAGGACTCAGGGCTGTAAAGACACCTGCCCTCAAAATTGTGCTGAGGTAGGGAATGGATTAAAAATTTCAAAACAGGCAAATTTTTCAAGGAGATAGTATGAAGAGGTAAATTTTACTCACTGTCTTTTTAAAAAAAGAAAAATGGATAAAAGCTCAACCTCAGGAAGTATTAGACTCATGCAATCTAATCTACAAAAAGGTTTTAACTCACACCGGTCGACTGACCATCAGCAAAAAGTCTACAAACAATAAATGCTGAAGGGGTTTTAGAGAACTGTGTACCCTCTAGCTGCTGGTGAGATGTAAAGTGGTTAACAGCCAATAATGAGAACAGAAAGGAGCCGCGTTTGCGAGTAAAAATTGAGGTACCATTCAATCCAGCAGGTGCACCACTGGGCCTCTCACCTGAGAAGACCAGAATCGAGAAGACCCGGGCTGCAAAAGCAGCACTGCAGCCTTATTCACAATAGACAAGACAGTGAAGCAACCAACATGTCCATCCACAGGTGAATGGATAAAGAAGAAGTGGTCCATGTACACAATGGAATATTAGCCATGCAAAACAGTGAAACCCTGCTCCTTGTGGCTCCGCAAATGAGCCTGGAGATAATCACAAAACATGAGGTAAGTTGGAAAGCAAAAGACCTATATTCTATGATATCACTTATAGGCGTTATCTAATAACTGACACAAATGAACATATTTCCACAGAGAAAGGCACTCTCAGACTTAGAAAAAAAAACGATGCTTATCTAAAAGGAAAGGTGGGGGGATGGGATAAATGAAGATTAGCGTTACCATAGGTATACAAATACATATGATATACATATATCAAAAAGACCCACCCTATAGCAAGGGAGGTCTACGGAACACTCTGTAATAATTGACATGGGAAGAGGATCTCGACATGTATAGATATATATAATGTGTAAATGAACCAGAGTGTGTACACCTTGGACAAACAACATTCTAAACATTACCCCAATTTAAAAAATTAAAACAGCCAACAAGAATTAATCAAACATAAACTTATGGGGGGTTTTCCTGGCACATTCCATTCAAATTTACAAGCTAGGAAAACCACTTCCAGAACGGCTCTGCTGTCTTAGGAACCAGATTTGATAATGGAGAAGTGCGCCTGCCTTCTGGCCATTTAGTACAAGAGCAGCTTACACCCACTGCTAATCGTTATGAAATATTCACACACATTGCAGGCCTGTAAATGACACCTGCCTTCAAAAAAATATCCTGGGGACGAAAATCCACCAGAATATTAAAAAGAGGGCAATCTTTCAACAAGATAATTTCAAGAGGTATATTGAACTCACAATTTTTTCTAATACCAGAATACAAAAACGCCTGGAAAAATGATAAATTTTAGGAATTTTGAAAGACATGCAAACCCAAATTACAAAAACCTATCAGCTCACAGCAGTCAGAATGGCCATCAGCAAAAATGCTTCAAAAAATAAATGCTGAAGGGACTGTGGAGAAATGCGTACACTCGGCTCTAAGGGGGACGTGGTAAGAGCCTCTAATGAAAACACAATGGAAGTGCCTTGAAAAGGCAAACATTGAGCTACCCGTCAATCAGACATACCCACTGCTGGGCCTATCTCCTGAGAAAATGAGAATCAAAACTTCACAGGCTGGCAATCCTGCACTCCAGCCATATTTACCATAGCCAACATTTGGAAGCAACAAGAATGTCCATCAACAGAGGAATGCACCAAGAAGTAGTGGTCCTTGTATACAATGGAATATTACTACCGTAAAAAATATAACTTAAATTTAAAAAACAATGTAAGGAGACATCAGCATTTGTGGGTTTATCCGAGCACATTCCACTCTAATTTATAACCGAAGAACACCACTGGCGGGTAGGTCTGTTTCCCAAGTACCAGCGTGGGGAACGTAGAAAAGCTGCCACCCTCTGGCCGTTACCTGCAAAAGCAGCTTTAAAGCCTGGGCCAAAGGTCACTTCATATGAACAAGTACTGCAGAGCTATAAACGAAACCTGCCCTCAAAATGTCTTGAGGAAGGTAATGGTTAAAATATTTCAAAATGTGACACATACTTGAAGAAAACACTTTGAAGAACTAAGGCGTAATCACAGCTGGAGAAATGAAAAGGACATGCCTTAAAGCTCAATTTCAACGGATTATGAGACACATGCAAATTCAACCACAAAGAGGTATCAGCTCACACCAGTCAGAATAACCATCAGCAAAAAACTACAAAGAATAAATGCTAAAGGTGCTGTGGAGAAATGCATACCCTGAACTTTAAGTGGGACGTAACCTGGAAAGAGTCACTAAAGAGAACAGAATGGAGGTGCCTTTAAAAGGATAACGCTGAGCTACCATATGATCCAGGAGACCTATACGTGGACCTATAACCTAAGAAGACAGAATTGGAAAGACACAGGCAGGCAAATCTGCATTGCATAGTATTACAATAGCCAAGATATGGAAGTCACCAAAAAGTCCACCGACAGATGGGTGGACAAAGAAGTACTGCTACATGTACAGATGGAATACGAGCTAGCGAAAGAATGAAACAATGCCATTGGCAGCACCATAGATGAGTCTAGATGTAATCACGCAACTTGTAGTAAGTGACAAAGCGAAAGACACATATCCTATCATATCACATAGAGGTGTTCCCTAACAATTGATACAAACGAAGATATTTCCACAGAGAAAGGCAATTACAGATTCAGTACAAAAACTTATGGTTCACCAAATGGAAAGTTGTGAGGATTGGATACATCACCATATTGAGGTCAACAGAGCTATACAAACACACGTGAAATATATAATCACCAAAGACCTACAGAATACCAAGAGAAGACTACTCAACATTGTGTCATAACCTACATGGGAAAAGATTCCGAAGAAGAATAGATATATGTATATGTGTGAAAGAACCACATCTTGCACACCTAGAACAAACAAACCATTGTAATCAAATTTGCTGTGATAAAAAATAAAAATTATGTTAAAACTACGAACAAGAAGTAATGACACATAAACTTAAAGGGCTTTTTCCTGGCACATTCCATTCTAATTTACAACCTAGCACACCACTTCCAATAAGGCTCTGTTGCCCTAGTAATCAGATTTGGTAAAGGAGAAATGCTGCCGCCTTGTGGCCATTTCCCGCAAGAGCAGCTTTAAACCCACAGCTAATGGTCACTTAAAATTCACAAGGACTCAGGGCTGTAAAGGACACCTGCCGTCAAAAATTGTGCTCAGGTAGGGAATGGACAAACTAATTCAAAACAGGCAAATGTTTCAAGAAGATAGTATGAAGAGGTAAGTATTCCTCACTCTCTTTTAAAAAACACAGGAAAATGGATAAAAGCTCAACCTCAGGAATTATTAGACTCATGCAATCTAATCAACCAAAAGGTTTCAACTCACACCTGTCGACTGACCGTCAGCCAAAAGTCTACAAACAATAAATGCTGATGGGGTTGTAGAGAACTGTGTAACCTCTAGGTGCTGGTGAGAACTAAAGTGGTTAACAGCCAATAATGAGAACAGAAAGGAGCTGCGTTTAAAAGGAAAAGTTGAGGTACCATTCAATCCAGCAGGCGCACCACTGGGCCTCTCACCTGACAAGACCAGAATCGAAAAGACACAGGCTGCAAAAGCTGCACTGCAGCCTTATTCAAAATAACCAAGATGGGAAGCAACCAAAATGTCCATCAACGGGTGAATGGATAAAGAAGAAGGGGTCCATGTACACAATGAAATATTAGCCATGGAAAACAATGAAACACTGCTCTTTGAGGCACCAGAGATGAGCCTGGAGATAATCACAAAACATGAGGTAAGTCGGAAAGCAAAAGACCTATATCCTATGCTATCCCTTATAGGCGTTACCTAATAACTGACACAAATGAACATATTTCCACAGAGAAAGACACATACAGACTTAGAAAACCAACTATGCTCATCTAAAAGGAAAGGTGGGGGCAATGGATAAATGAGATTAGTGTTACTATACATATCCAAATACATACTATATACATATTTCAAAGAGACCGACCATATATAGCCAGGGAGGTCTACAGAACACTCTGTAATATTTTACATGGGAAGAGGATCTGTAGAATAGACCTATATAATATACCAATGAGCCAGATTGTGTACCCCTAGGACAAACAATATTCTAATCTTAACCCCGATTAAAACAATTAACAAAAACTAGAAATAATGAGACATAAACTTATGGGGGTTTCTCCTGGCACATGCCATTCTAATTTACAACGTAGGAACACGACTTCCAGAAAGGCTCTGCTGCCCTAGTACCCAGATTTGGGAATGGTGAAATGCTGCCTCCTTGTGGCCATTTCCCCCAACAGCAGCTTTAAACCCACTGCTAAAGGTCACTAAATATTCACCAACTTGCAATTCTGTAAATGACAACTGCCCTCCAAATAAATCCTGGGATCAAAAATGGAGCAACAATTTCAAAAGAGGGCAACCTTCCAAGAAGACAATTTCAAGAGGTATATTGTGCTCACAGTTTTTTCTTTTCAGAGAAAAGAAAAAGGTGTGGGCAAATGATGTATTTTAGGAATTTTGAAAGACATGCAAACCCAAATTACAAAAAACTATCAGCTCACAGCAGTCAGAATGGCCATCAGCAAAAATGCTTCAAAAAAATAAATGCTGAAGGGACTGTGGAGAAATGCGTACACTCGGCCCTAAGGGGGACGTGGTAAGAGCCTCTAATGAAAACACAATGGAAGTGCCTTGAAAAGGTAAACATTGAGCTACCCGTCAATCAGTCATACCCATTTTTGGGCCTATCTCCTGAGAAAATGAGAATCAAAACGTCACAGCCTGGCAATCCTGCACTCCAGCCATATTTACCATAGCCAACATTTGGAAGCAATGAAAATGTCCATCAACAGAGGAATGCACCAAGAAGAACTGTTCCATGTACACAATGTAATATTACTCCAATAATAAATATAAGTTAAAGTTAAAAGACAAACATAAGTAAGGAGACATCAGCATTTGTGGGTTTATTCAGGCACATCCCACTCTAATTTATAACCGAGGAACACCACTGGACGGAAGGTCTGTTTCCCTAGTACCAGAGTGGGGAACGTAGAAAGACTGCCGCCCTCTGGACGTTACCTGCAGAAGCAGATTTAAGCCTGTACACATGGTCACTGCAAAATGTCTTGAGGGAGGTAATGGCCCAAAAATTTTAAAATAGGACACATACTTTAAGAAAACACTTTGAAGAACTAAGCTGTACTCACAGCCTGAAAAATTAAAAGGACCAGCCTTAAAGCTCAATTTCAACAGATTATGAGACACATGCAATTTCAACCACAAAGAGGTATCAGCTCACAGCAGTCAGAATAACCATCAGCAAAAAACTACAAAGAATAAATGCTAAAGGTGCTGTGGAGAAATGCATACCCTCAACTTTATGTGGGACGTAACCTGGAAAGAAGCGCTAAAGAGAACAGAAAGGAGGTGCCTTTAAAAGGTTAACGCTGAGCTACCATATGATCCAGGAGACCTATACCTGGACCTATAACCTAAGAAGACAGAACTGGAAAGACACAGGCAGGCAAATCTGCATTGCATAGGATTACAATAGCCAAGATATGGAAGTCACCAAAAAGTCCACCGACAGATGGGTGGACAAAGAAGTACTGCTACATGTACAGGTGGAATACGAGCTAGCGAAAGAATGAAACAATGCCATTGGCAGCACCATAGATGAGTCTAGATGTAATCACGCAACTTGTAGTAAGTGACAAAGCGAAAGACACATATCCTATCATATCACATAGAGGTGTTCCCTAAAAATTGATACAAACGAAGATATTTCCACAGAGAAAGGCAATCACAGAATCAGTACAAAAACGTATGGTTCACCAAATGGATAGGTGTGAGGATTGGACACATTACTATACTGGGGTTAACAGACATATAAAAACACATGTGAAATATAGAATCACCAAAGACGTACGCAACACCAAGAGAAGACTACTCAACATTGTGTCCTAACCTACATGGGAAAAGGATCTGAAGAAGAATAGATATATGTATATGTATGAAAGAACCACATCTTGCACACCTAGAACAAACAAAACGTTGTAATCAAATTTGCTGGGATTAAAAACTAAAACTTAAATTAAAAATACGAACAAGAAGTAATGAGACATAAATTTAAAAGGCTTTTTCCTGGCACATTCCATTGTAATTTACAGCCTAGAACACGACTTCCATTAAGGCTCTGTGGCCCTAGTGACCAGATTTGGTAAAGGAGAAATGCTGCCGCCTTGTGGCCGTTTCCCGCAAGAGCGGCTTTTAACCCACAGCTAATGGTCACTTAACATTCACAAGGACTCAGGGCTGTAAAGACACCTGCCCTCAAAATTGTGCTGAGGTAGGGAATGGATTAAAAATTTCAAAACAGGCAAATTTTTCAAGGAGATAGTATGAAGAGGTAAATTTTACTCACTGTCTTTTTAAAAAAAGAAAAATGGATAAAAGCTCAACCTCAGGAAGTATTAGACTCATGCAATCTAATCTACAAAAAGGTTTTAACTCACACCGGTCGACTGACCATCAGCAAAAAGTCTACAAACAATAAATGCTGAAGGGGTTTTAGAGAACTGTGTACCCTCTAGCTGCTGGTGAGATGTAAAGTGGTTAACAGCCAATAATGAGAACAGAAAGGAGCTGCGTTTGCGAGTAAAAATTGAGGTACCATTCAATCCAGCAGGTGCACCACTGGGCCTCTCACCTGAGAAGACCAGAATCGAGAAGACCCGGGCTGCAAAAGCAGCACTGCAGCCTTATTCACAATAGACAAGACAGTGAAGCAACCAACATGTCCATCCACAGGTGAATGGATAAAGAAGAAGTGGTCCATGTACACAATGGAATATTAGCCATGCAAAACAGTGAAACCCTGCTCCTTGTGGCTCCGCAAATGAGCCTGGAGATAATCACAAAACATGAGGTAAGTTGGAAAGCAAAAGACCTATATTCTATGATATCACTTATAGGCGTTATCTAATAACTGACACAAATGAACATATTTCCACAGAGAAAGGCACTCTCAGACTTAGAAAAAAAAACGATGCTTATCTAAAAGGAAAGGTGGGGGGATGGGATAAATGAAGATTAGCGTTACCATAGGTATACAAATACATATGATATACATATATCAAAAAGACCCACCCTATAGCAAGGGAGGTCTACGGAACACTCTGTAATAATTGACATGGGAAGAGGATCTCGACATGTATAGATATATATAATGTGTAAATGAACCAGAGTGTGTACACCTTGGACAAACAACATTCTAAACATTACCCCAATTTAAAAAATTAAAACAGCCAACAAGAATTAATCAAACATAAACTTATGGGGGGTTTTCCTGGCACATTCCATTCAAATTTACAAGCTAGGAAAACCACTTCCAGAACGGCTCTGCTGTCTTAGGAACCAGATTTGATAATGGAGAAGTGCGCCTGCCTTCTGGCCATTTAGTACAAGAGCAGCTTACACCCACTGCTAATCGTTATGAAATATTCACACACATTGCAGGCCTGTAAATGACACCTGCCTTCAAAAAAATATCCTGGGGACGAAAATCCACCAGAATATTAAAAAGAGGGCAATCTTTCAACAAGATAATTTCAAGAGGTATATTGAACTCACAATTTTTTCTAATACCAGAATACAAAAACGCCTGGAAAAATGATAAATTTTAGGAATTTTGAAAGACATGCAAACCCAAATTACAAAAACCTATCAGCTCACAGCAGTCAGAATGGCCATCAGCAAAAATGCTTCAAAAAATAAATGCTGAAGGGACTGTGGAGAAATGCGTACACTCGGCTCTAAGGGGGACGTGGTAAGAGCCTCTAATGAAAACACAATGGAAGTGCCTTGAAAAGGCAAACATTGAGCTACCCGTCAATCAGACATACCCACTGCTGGGCCTATCTCCTGAGAAAATGAGAATCAAAACTTCACAGGCTGGCAATCCTGCACTCCAGCCATATTTACCATAGCCAACATTTGGAAGCAACAAGAATGTCCATCAACAGAGGAATGCACCAAGAAGTAGTGGTCCTTGTATACAATGGAATATTACTACCGTAAAAAATATAACTTAAATTTAAAAAACAATGTAAGGAGACATCAGCATTTGTGGGTTTATCCGAGCACATTCCACTCTAATTTATAACCGAAGAACACCACTGGCGGGTAGGTCTGTTTCCCAAGTACCAGCGTGGGGAACGTAGAAAAGCTGCCACCCTCTGGCCGTTACCTGCAAAAGCAGCTTTAAAGCCTGGGCCAAAGGTCACTTCATATGAACAAGTACTGCAGAGCTATAAACGAAACCTGCCCTCAAAATGTCTTGAGGAAGGTAATGGTTAAAATATTTCAAAATGTGACACATACTTGAAGAAAACACTTTGAAGAACTAAGGCGTAATCACAGCTGGAGAAATGAAAAGGACATGCCTTAAAGCTCAATTTCAACGGATTATGAGACACATGCAAATTCAACCACAAAGAGGTATCAGCTCACACCAGTCAGAATAACCATCAGCAAAAAACTACAAAGAATAAATGCTAAAGGTGCTGTGGAGAAATGCATACCCTGAACTTTAAGTGGGACGTAACCTGGAAAGAGTCACTAAAGAGAACAGAATGGAGGTGCCTTTAAAAGGATAACGCTGAGCTACCATATGATCCAGGAGACCTATACGTGGACCTATAACCTAAGAAGACAGAATTGGAAAGACACAGGCAGGCAAATCTGCATTGCATAGTATTACAATAGCCAAGATATGGAAGTCACCAAAAAGTCCACCGACAGATGGGTGGACAAAGAAGTACTGCTACATGTACAGATGGAATACGAGCTAGCGAAAGAATGAAACAATGCCATTGGCAGCACCATAGATGAGTCTAGATGTAATCACGCAACTTGTAGTAAGTGACAAAGCGAAAGACACATATCCTATCATATCACATAGAGGTGTTCCCTAACAATTGATACAAACGAAGATATTTCCACAGAGAAAGGCAATTACAGATTCAGTACAAAAACTTATGGTTCACCAAATGGAAAGTTGTGAGGATTGGATACATCACCATATTGAGGTCAACAGAGCTATACAAACACACGTGAAATATATAATCACCAAAGACCTACAGAATACCAAGAGAAGACTACTCAACATTGTGTCATAACCTACATGGGAAAAGATTCCGAAGAAGAATAGATATATGTATATGTGTGAAAGAACCACATCTTGCACACCTAGAACAAACAAACCATTGTAATCAAATTTGCTGTGATAAAAAATAAAAATTATGTTAAAACTACGAACAAGAAGTAATGACACATAAACTTAAAGGGCTTTTTCCTGGCACATTCCATTCTAATTTACAACCTAGCACACCACTTCCAATAAGGCTCTGTTGCCCTAGTAATCAGATTTGGTAAAGGAGAAATGCTGCCGCCTTGTGGCCGTTTCCCGCAAGAGCAGCTTTAAACCCACAGCTAATGGTCACTTAAAATTCACAAGGACTCAGGGCTGTAAAGGACACCTGCCGTCAAAAATTGTGCTCAGGTAGGGAATGGACAAACTAATTCAAAACAGGCAAATGTTTCAAGAAGATAGTATGAAGAGGTAAGTATTCCTCACTCTCTTTTAAAAAACACAGGAAAATGGATAAAAGCTCAACCTCAGGAATTATTAGACTCATGCAATCTAATCAACCAAAAGGTTTCAACTCACACCTGTCGACTGACCGTCAGCCAAAAGTCTACAAACAATAAATGCTGATGGGGTTGTAGAGAACTGTGTAACCTCTAGGTGCTGGTGAGA
Organism: Balaenoptera physalus; assembly: GCF_965194825.1. NCBI lineage: Eukaryota > Metazoa > Chordata > Mammalia > Artiodactyla > Balaenopteridae > Balaenoptera > Balaenoptera physalus. The sequence continues at coordinate 37,772 of NW_028125366.1, forward strand.
AGTAAAGTGGTTAACAGCCAATAATGAGAACAGAAAGGAGCTGCGTTTAAAAGGAAAAGTTGAGGTACCATTCAATCCAGCAGGCGCACCACTGGGCCTCTCACCTGACAAGACCAGAATCGAAAAGACACAGGCTGCAAAAGCTGCACTGCAGCCTTATTCAAAATAACCAAGATGGGAAGCAACCAAAATGTCCATCAACGGGTGAATGGATAAAGAAGAAGGGGTCCATGTACACAATGAAATATTAGCCATGGAAAACAATGAAACACTGCTCTTTGAGGCACCAGAGATGAGCCTGGAGATAATCACAAAACATGAGGTAAGTCGGAAAGCAAAAGACCTATATCCTATGCTATCCCTTATAGGCGTTACCTAATAACTGACACAAATGAACATATTTCCACAGAGAAAGACACATACAGACTTAGAAAACCAACTATGCTCATCTAAAAGGAAAGGTGGGGGCAATGGATAAATGAGATTAGTGTTACTATACATATCCAAATACATACTATATACATATTTCAAAGAGACCGACCATATATAGCCAGGGAGGTCTACAGAACACTCTGTAATATTTTACATGGGAAGAGGATCTGTAGAATAGACCTATATAATATACCAATGAGCCAGATTGTGTACCCCTAGGACAAACAATATTCTAATCTTAACCCCGATTAAAACAATTAACAAAAACTAGAAATAATGAGACATAAACTTATGGGGGTTTCTCCTGGCACATGCCATTCTAATTTACAACGTAGGAACACGACTTCCAGAAAGGCTCTGCTGCCCTAGTACCCAGATTTGGGAATGGTGAAATGCTGCCTCCTTGTGGCCATTTCCCCCAACAGCAGCTTTAAACCCACTGCTAAAGGTCACTAAATATTCACCAACTTGCAATTCTGTAAATGACAACTGCCCTCCAAATAAATCCTGGGATCAAAAATGGAGCAACAATTTCAAAAGAGGGCAACCTTCCAAGAAGACAATTTCAAGAGGTATATTGTGCTCACAGTTTTTTCTTTTCAGAGAAAAGAAAAAGGTGTGGGCAAATGATGTATTTTAGGAATTTTGAAAGACATGCAAACCCAAATTACAAAAAACTATCAGCTCACAGCAGTCAGAATGGCCATCAGCAAAAATGCTTCAAAAAAATAAATGCTGAAGGGACTGTGGAGAAATGCGTACACTCGGCCCTAAGGGGGACGTGGTAAGAGCCTCTAATGAAAACACAATGGAAGTGCCTTGAAAAGGTAAACATTGAGCTACCCGTCAATCAGTCATACCCATTTTTGGGCCTATCTCCTGAGAAAATGAGAATCAAAACGTCACAGCCTGGCAATCCTGCACTCCAGCCATATTTACCATAGCCAACATTTGGAAGCAATGAAAATGTCCATCAACAGAGGAATGCACCAAGAAGAACTGTTCCATGTACACAATGTAATATTACTCCAATAATAAATATAAGTTAAAGTTAAAAGACCAACATAAGTAAGGAGACATCAGCATTTGTGGGTTTATTCAGGCACATCCCACTCTAATTTATAACCGAGGAACACCACTGGACGGAAGGTCTGTTTCCCTAGTACCAGAGTGGGGAACGTAGAAAGACTGCCGCCCTCTGGACGTTACCTGCAGAAGCAGATTTAAGCCTGTACACATGGTCACTGCAAAATGTCTTGAGGGAGGTAATGGCCCAAAAATTTTAAAATAGGACACATACTTTAAGAAAACACTTTGAAGAACTAAGCTGTACTCACAGCCTGAAAAATTAAAAGGACCAGCCTTAAAGCTCAATTTCAACAGATTATGAGACACATGCAATTTCAACCACAAAGAGGTATCAGCTCACAGCAGTCAGAATAACCATCAGCAAAAAACTACAAAGAATAAATGCTAAAGGTGCTGTGGAGAAATGCATACCCTCAACTTTATGTGGGACGTAACCTGGAAAGAAGCGCTAAAGAAAACAGAAAGGAGGTGCCTTTAAAAGGTTAACGCTGAGCTACCATATGATCCAGGAGACCTATACCTGGACCTATAACCTAAGAAGACAGAACTGGAAAGACACAGGCAGGCAAATCTGCATTGCATAGGATTACAATAGCCAAGATATGGAAGTCACCAAAAAGTCCACCGACAGATGGGTGGACAAAGAAGTACTGCTACATGTACAGGTGGAATACGAGCTAGCGAAAGAATGAAACAATGCCATTGGCAGCACCATAGATGAGTCTAGATGTAATCACGCAACTTGTAGTAAGTGACAAAGCGAAAGACACATATCCTATCATATCACATAGAGGTGTTCCCTAAAAATTGATACAAACGAAGATATTTCCACAGAGAAAGGCAATCACAGAATCAGTACAAAAACGTATGGTTCACCAAATGGATAGGTGTGAGGATTGGACACATTACTATACTGGGGTTAACAGACATATAAAAACACATGTGAAATATAGAATCACCAAAGACGTACGCAACACCAAGAGAAGACTACTCAACATTGTGTCCTAACCTACATGGGAAAAGGATCTGAAGAAGAATAGATATATGTATATGTATGAAAGAACCACATCTTGCACACCTAGAACAAACAAAACGTTGTAATCAAATTTGCTGGGATTAAAAACTAAAACTTAAATTAAAAATACGAACAAGAAGTAATGAGACATAAATTTAAAAGGCTTTTTCCTGGCACATTCCATTGTAATTTACAGCCTAGAACACGACTTCCATTAAGGCTCTGTGGCCCTAGTGACCAGATTTGGTAAAGGAGAAATGCTGCCGCCTTGTGGCCGTTTCCCGCAAGAGCGGCTTTTAACCCACAGCTAATGGTCACTTAACATTCACAAGGACTCAGGGCTGTAAAGACACCTGCCCTCAAAATTGTGCTGAGGTAGGGAATGGATTAAAAATTTCAAAACAGGCAAATTTTTCAAGGAGATAGTATGAAGAGGTAAATTTTACTCACTGTCTTTTTAAAAAAAGAAAAATGGATAAAAGCTCAACCTCAGGAAGTATTAGACTCATGCAATCTAATCTACAAAAAGGTTTTAACTCACACCGGTCGACTGACCATCAGCAAAAAGTCTACAAACAATAAATGCTGAAGGGGTTTTAGAGAACTGTGTACCCTCTAGCTGCTGGTGAGATGTAAAGTGGTTAACAGCCAATAATGAGAACAGAAAGGAGCCGCGTTTGCGAGTAAAAATTGAGGTACCATTCAATCCAGCAGGTGCACCACTGGGCCTCTCACCTGAGAAGACCAGAATCGAGAAGACCCGGGCTGCAAAAGCAGCACTGCAGCCTTATTCACAATAGACAAGACAGTGAAGCAACCAACATGTCCATCCACAGGTGAATGGATAAAGAAGAAGTGGTCCATGTACACAATGGAATATTAGCCATGCAAAACAGTGAAACCCTGCTCCTTGTGGCTCTGCAAATGAGCCTGGAGATAATCACAAAACATGAGGTAAGTTGGAAAGCAAAAGACCTATATTCTATGATATCACTTATAGGCGTTATCTAATAACTGACACAAATGAACATATTTCCACAGAGAAAGGCACTCTCAGACTTAGAAAAAAAAACGATGCTTATCTAAAAGGAAAGGTGGGGGGATGGGATAAATGAAGATTAGCGTTACCATAGGTATACAAATACATATGATATACATATATCAAAAAGACCCACCCTATAGCAAGGGAGGTCTACGGAACACTCTGTAATAATTGACATGGGAAGAGGATCTCGACATGTATAGATATATATAATGTGTAAATGAACCAGAGTGTGTACACCTTGGACAAACAACATTCTAAACATTACCCCAATTTAAAAAATTAAAACAGCCAACAAGAATTAATCAAACATAAACTTATGGGGGGTTTTCCTGGCACATTCCATTCAAATTTACAAGCTAGGAAAACCACTTCCAGAACGGCTCTGCTGTCTTAGGAACCAGATTTGATAATGGAGAAGTGCGCCTGCCTTCTGGCCATTTAGTACAAGAGCAGCTTACACCCACTGCTAATCGTTATGAAATATTCACACACATTGCAGGCCTGTAAATGACACCTGCCTTCAAAAAAATATCCTGGGGACGAAAATCCACCAGAATATTAAAAAGAGGGCAATCTTTCAACAAGATAATTTCAAGAGGTATATTGAACTCACAATTTTTTCTAATACCAGAATACAAAAACGCCTGGAAAAATGATAAATTTTAGGAATTTTGAAAGACATGCAAACCCAAATTACAAAAACCTATCAGCTCACAGCAGTCAGAATGGCCATCAGCAAAAATGCTTCAAAAAATAAATGCTGAAGGGACTGTGGAGAAATGCGTACACTCGGCTCTAAGGGGGACGTGGTAAGAGCCTCTAATGAAAACACAATGGAAGTGCCTTGAAAAGGCAAACATTGAGCTACCCGTCAATCAGACATACCCACTGCTGGGCCTATCTCCTGAGAAAATGAGAATCAAAACTTCACAGGCTGGCAATCCTGCACTCCAGCCATATTTACCATAGCCAACATTTGGAAGCAACAAGAATGTCCATCAACAGAGGAATGCACCAAGAAGTAGTGGTCCTTGTATACAATGGAATATTACTACCGTAAAAAATATAACTTAAATTTAAAAAACAATGTAAGGAGACATCAGCATTTGTGGGTTTATCCGAGCACATTCCACTCTAATTTATAACCGAAGAACACCACTGGCGGGTAGGTCTGTTTCCCAAGTACCAGCGTGGGGAACGTAGAAAAGCTGCCACCCTCTGGCCGTTACCTGCAAAAGCAGCTTTAAAGCCTGGGCCAAAGGTCACTTCATATGAACAAGTACTGCAGAGCTATAAACGAAACCTGCCCTCAAAATGTCTTGAGGAAGGTAATGGTTAAAATATTTCAAAATGTGACACATACTTGAAGAAAACACTTTGAAGAACTAAGCCGTAATCACAGCTGGAGAAATGAAAAGGACATGCCTTAAAGCTCAATTTCAACGGATTATGAGACACATGCAAATTCAACCACAAAGAGGTATCAGCTCACACCAGTCAGAATAACCATCAGCAAAAAACTACAAAGAATAAATGCTAAAGGTGCTGTGGAGAAATGCATACCCTGAACTTTAAGTGGGACGTAACCTGGAAAGAGTCACTAAAGAGAACAGAATGGAGGTGCCTTTAAAAGGATAACGCTGAGCTACCATATGATCCAGGAGACCTATACGTGGACCTATAACCTAAGAAGACAGAATTGGAAAGACACAGGCAGGCAAATCTGCATTGCATAGTATTACAATAGCCAAGATATGGAAGTCACCAAAAAGTCCACCGACAGATGGGTGGACAAAGAAGTACTGCTACATGTACAGATGGAATACGAGCTAGCGAAAGAATGAAACAATGCCATTGGCAGCACCATAGATGAGTCTAGATGTAATCACGCAACTTGTAGTAAGTGACAAAGCGAAAGACACATATCCTATCATATCACATAGAGGTGTTCCCTAACAATTGATACAAACGAAGATATTTCCACAGAGAAAGGCAATTACAGATTCAGTACAAAAACTTATGGTTCACCAAATGGAAAGTTGTGAGGATTGGATACATCACCATATTGAGGTCAACAGAGCTATACAAACACACGTGAAATATATAATCACCAAAGACCTACAGAATACCAAGAGAAGACTACTCAACATTGTGTCATAACCTACATGGGAAAAGATTCTGAAGAAGAATAGATATATGTATATGTGTGAAAGAACCACATCTTGCACACCTAGAACAAACAAACCATTGTAATCAAATTTGCTGTGATAAAAAATAAAAATTATGTTAAAACTACGAACAAGAAGTAATGACACATAAACTTAAAGGGCTTTTTCCTGGCACATTCCATTCTAATTTACAACCTAGCACACCACTTCCAATAAGGCTCTGTTGCCCTAGTAATCAGATTTGGTAAAGGAGAAATGCTGCCGCCTTGTGGCCGTTTCCCGCAAGAGCAGCTTTAAACCCACAGCTAATGGTCACTTAAAATTCACAAGGACTCAGGGCTGTAAAGGACACCTGCCGTCAAAAATTGTGCTCAGGTAGGGAATGGACAAACTAATTCAAAACAGGCAAATGTTTCAAGAAGATAGTATGAAGAGGTAAGTATTCCTCACTCTCTTTTAAAAAACACAGGAAAATGGATAAAAGCTCAACCTCAGGAATTATTAGACTCATGCAATCTAATCAACCAAAAGGTTTCAACTCACACCTGTCGACTGACCGTCAGCCAAAAGTCTACAAACAATAAATGCTGATGGGGTTGTAGAGAACTGTGTAACCTCTAGGTGCTGGTGAGAAGTAAAGTGGTTAACAGCCAATAATGAGAACAGAAAGGAGCTGCGTTTAAAAGGAAAAGTTGAGGTACCATTCAATCCAGCAGGCGCACCACTGGGCCTCTCACCTGACAAGACCAGAATCGAAAAGACACAGGCTGCAAAAGCTGCACTGCAGCCTTATTCAAAATAACCAAGATGGGAAGCAACCAAAATGTCCATCAACGGGTGAATGGATAAAGAAGAAGGGGTCCATGTACACAATGAAATATTAGCCATGGAAAACAATGAAACACTGCTCTTTGAGGCACCAGAGATGAGCCTGGAGATAATCACAAAACATGAGGTAAGTCGGAAAGCAAAAGACCTATATCCTATGCTATCCCTTATAGGCGTTACCTAATAACTGACACAAATGAACATATTTCCACAGAGAAAGACACATACAGACTTAGAAAACCAACTATGCTCATCTAAAAGGAAAGGTGGGGGCAATGGATAAATGAGATTAGTGTTACTATACATATCCAAATACATACTATATACATATTTCAAAGAGACCGACCATATATAGCCAGGGAGGTCTACAGAACACTCTGTAATATTTTACATGGGAAGAGGATCTGTAGAATAGACCTATATAATATACCAATGAGCCAGATTGTGTACCCCTAGGACAAACAATATTCTAATCTTAACCCCGATTAAAACAATTAACAAAAACTAGAAATAATGAGACATAAACTTATGGGGGTTTCTCCTGGCACATGCCATTCTAATTTACAACGTAGGAACACGACTTCCAGAAAGGCTCTGCTGCCCTAGTACCCAGATTTGGGAATGGTGAAATGCTGCCTCCTTGTGGCCATTTCCCCCAACAGCAGCTTTAAACCCACTGCTAAAGGTCACTAAATATTCACCAACTTGCAATTCTGTAAATGACAACTGCCCTCCAAATAAATCCTGGGATCAAAAATGGAGCAACAATTTCAAAAGAGGGCAACCTTCCAAGAAGACAATTTCAAGAGGTATATTGTGCTCACAGTTTTTTCTTTTCAGAGAAAAGAAAAAGGTGTGGGCAAATGATGTATTTTAGGAATTTTGAAAGACATGCAAACCCAAATTACAAAAAACTATCAGCTCACAGCAGTCAGAATGGCCATCAGCAAAAATGCTTCAAAAAAATAAATGCTGAAGGGACTGTGGAGAAATGCGTACACTCGGCCCTAAGGGGGACGTGGTAAGAGCCTCTAATGAAAACACAATGGAAGTGCCTTGAAAAGGTAAACATTGAGCTACCCGTCAATCAGTCATACCCATTTTTGGGCCTATCTCCTGAGAAAATGAGAATCAAAACGTCACAGCCTGGCAATCCTGCACTCCAGCCATATTTACCATAGCCAACATTTGGAAGCAATGAAAATGTCCATCAACAGAGGAATGCACCAAGAAGAACTGTTCCATGTACACAATGTAATATTACTCCAATAATAAATATAAGTTAAAGTTAAAAGACCAACATAAGTAAGGAGACATCAGCATTTGTGGGTTTATTCAGGCACATCCCACTCTAATTTATAACCAAGGAACACCACTGGACGGAAGGTCTGTTTCCCTAGTACCAGAGTGGGGAACGTAGAAAGACTGCCGCCCTCTGGACGTTACCTGCAGAAGCAGATTTAAGCCTGTACACATGGTCACTGCAAAATGTCTTGAGGGAGGTAATGGCCCAAAAATTTTAAAATAGGACACATACTTTAAGAAAACACTTTGAAGAACTAAGCTGTACTCACAGCCTGAAAAATTAAAAGGACCAGCCTTAAAGCTCAATTTCAACAGATTATGAGACACATGCAATTTCAACCACAAAGAGGTATCAGCTCACAGCAGTCAGAATAACCATCAGCAAAAAACTACAAAGAATAAATGCTAAAGGTGCTGTGGAGAAATGCATACCCTCAACTTTATGTGGGACGTAACCTGGAAAGAAGCGCTAAAGAGAACAGAAAGGAGGTGCCTTTAAAAGGTTAACGCTGAGCTACCATATGATCCAGGAGACCTATACCTGGACCTATAACCTAAGAAGACAGAACTGGAAAGACACAGGCAGGCAAATCTGCATTGCATAGGATTACAATAGCCAAGATATGGAAGTCACCAAAAAGTCCACCGACAGATGGGTGGACAAAGAAGTACTGCTACATGTACAGGTGGAATACGAGCTAGAGAAAGAATGAAACAATGCCATTGGCAGCACCATAGATGAGTCTAGATGTAATCACGCAACTTGTAGTAAGTGACAAAGCGAAAGACACATATCCTATCATATCACATAGAGGTGTTCCCTAAAAATTGATACAAACGAAGATATTTCCACAGAGAAAGGCAATCACAGAATCAGTACAAAAACGTATGGTTCACCAAATGGATAGGTGTGAGGATTGGACACATTACTATACTGGGGTTAACAGACATATAAAAACACATGTGAAATATAGAATCACCAAAGACGTACGCAACACCAAGAGAAGACTACTCAACATTGTGTCCTAACCTACATGGGAAAAGGATCTGAAGAAGAATAGATATATGTATATGTATGAAAGAACCACATCTTGCACACCTAGAACAAACAAAACGTTGTAATCAAATTTGCTGGGATTAAAAACTAAAACTTAAATTAAAAATACGAACAAGAAGTAATGAGACATAAATTTAAAAGGCTTTTTCCTGGCACATTCCATTGTAATTTACAGCCTAGAACACGACTTCCATTAAGGCTCTGTGGCCCTAGTGACCAGATTTGGTAAAGGAGAAATGCTGCCGCCTTGTGGCCGTTTCCCGCAAGAGCGGCTTTTAACCCACAGCTAATGGTCACTTAACATTCACAAGGACTCAGGGCTGTAAAGACACCTGCCCTCAAAATTGTGCTGAGGTAGGGAATGGATTAAAAATTTCAAAACAGGCAAATTTTTCAAGGAGATAGTATGAAGAGGTAAATTTTACTCACTGTCTTTTTAAAAAAAGAAAAATGGATAAAAGCTCAACCTCAGGAAGTATTAGACTCATGCAATCTAATCTACAAAAAGGTTTTAACTCACACCGGTCGACTGACCATCAGCAAAAAGTCTACAAACAATAAATGCTGAAGGGGTTTTAGAGAACTGTGTACCCTCTAGCTGCTGGTGAGATGTAAAGTGGTTAACAGCCAATAATGAGAACAGAAAGGAGCTGCGTTTGCGAGTAAAAATTGAGGTACCATTCAATCCAGCAGGTGCACCACTGGGCCTCTCACCTGAGAAGACCAGAATCGAGAAGACCCGGGCTGCAAAAGCAGCACTGCAGCCTTATTCACAATAGACAAGACAGTGAAGCAACCAACATGTCCATCCACAGGTGAATGGATAAAGAAGAAGTGGTCCATGTACACAATGGAATATTAGCCATGCAAAACAGTGAAACCCTGCTCCTTGTGGCTCCGCAAATGAGCCTGGAGATAATCACAAAACATGAGGTAAGTTGGAAAGCAAAAGACCTATATTCTATGATATCACTTATAGGCGTTATCTAATAACTGACACAAATGAACATATTTCCACAGAGAAAGGCACTCTCAGACTTAGAAAAAAAAACGATGCTTATCTAAAAGGAAAGGTGGGGGGATGGGATAAATGAAGATTAGCGTTACCATAGGTATACAAATACATATGATATACATATATCAAAAAGACCCACCCTATAGCAAGGGAGGTCTACGGAACACTCTGTAATAATTGACATGGGAAGAGGATCTCGACATGTATAGATATATATAATGTGTAAATGAACCAGAGTGTGTACACCTTGGACAAACAACATTCTAAACATTACCCCAATTTAAAAAATTAAAACAGCCAACAAGAATTAATCAAACATAAACTTATGGGGGGTTTTCCTGGCACATTCCATTCAAATTTACAAGCTAGGAAAACCACTTCCAGAACGGCTCTGCTGTCTTAGGAACCAGATTTGATAATGGAGAAGTGCGCCTGCCTTCTGGCCATTTAGTACAAGAGCAGCTTACACCCACTGCTAATCGTTATGAAATATTCACACACATTGCAGGCCTGTAAATGACACCTGCCTTCAAAAAAATATCCTGGGGACGAAAATCCACCAGAATATTAAAAAGAGGGCAATCTTTCAACAAGATAATTTCAAGAGGTATATTGAACTCACAATTTTTTCTAATACCAGAATACAAAAACGCCTGGAAAAATGATAAATTTTAGGAATTTTGAAAGACATGCAAACCCAAATTACAAAAACCTATCAGCTCACAGCAGTCAGAATGGCCATCAGCAAAAATGCTTCAAAAAATAAATGCTGAAGGGACTGTGGAGAAATGCGTACACTCGGCTCTAAGGGGGACGTGGTAAGAGCCTCTAATGAAAACACAATGGAAGTGCCTTGAAAAGGCAAACATTGAGCTACCCGTCAATCAGACATACCCACTGCTGGGCCTATCTCCTGAGAAAATGAGAATCAAAACTTCACAGGCTGGCAATCCTGCACTCCAGCCATATTTACCATAGCCAACATTTGGAAGCAACAAGAATGTCCATCAACAGAGGAATGCACCAAGAAGTAGTGGTCCTTGTATACAATGGAATATTACTACCGTAAAAAATATAACTTAAATTTAAAAAACAATGTAAGGAGACATCAGCATTTGTGGGTTTATCCGAGCACATTCCACTCTAATTTATAACCGAAGAACACCACTGGCGGGTAGGTCTGTTTCCCAAGTACCAGCGTGGGGAACGTAGAAAAGCTGCCACCCTCTGGCCGTTACCTGCAAAAGCAGCTTTAAAGCCTGGGCCAAAGGTCACTTCATATGAACAAGTACTGCAGAGCTATAAACGAAACCTGCCCTCAAAATGTCTTGAGGAAGGTAATGGTTAAAATATTTCAAAATGTGACACATACTTGAAGAAAACACTTTGAAGAACTAAGGCGTAATCACAGCTGGAGAAATGAAAAGGACATGCCTTAAAGCTCAATTTCAACGGATTATGAGACACATGCAAATTCAACCACAAAGAGGTATCAGCTCACACCAGTCAGAATAACCATCAGCAAAAAACTACAAAGAATAAATGCTAAAGGTGCTGTGGAGAAATGCATACCCTGAACTTTAAGTGGGACGTAACCTGGAAAGAGTCACTAAAGAGAACAGAATGGAGGTGCCTTTAAAAGGATAACGCTGAGCTACCATATGATCCAGGAGACCTATACGTGGACCTATAACCTAAGAAGACAGAATTGGAAAGACACAGGCAGGCAAATCTGCATTGCATAGTATTACAATAGCCAAGATATGGAAGTCACCAAAAAGTCCACCGACAGATGGGTGGACAAAGAAGTACTGCTACATGTACAGATGGAATACGAGCTAGCGAAAGAATGAAACAATGCCATTGGCAGCACCATAGATGAGTCTAGATGTAATCACGCAACTTGTAGTAAGTGACAAAGCGAAAGACACATATCCTATCATATCACATAGAGGTGTTCCCTAACAATTGATACAAACGAAGATATTTCCACAGAGAAAGGCAATTACAGATTCAGTACAAAAACTTATGGTTCACCAAATGGAAAGTTGTGAGGATTGGATACATCACCATATTGAGGTCAACAGAGCTATACAAACACACGTGAAATATATAATCACCAAAGACCTACAGAATACCAAGAGAAGACTACTCAACATTGTGTCATAACCTACATGGGAAAAGATTCCGAAGAAGAATAGATATATGTATATGTGTGAAAGAACCACATCTTGCACACCTAGAACAAACAAACCATTGTAATCAAATTTGCTGTGATAAAAAATAAAAATTATGTTAAAACTACGAACAAGAAGTAATGACACATAAACTTAAAGGGCTTTTTCCTGGCACATTCCATTCTAATTTACAACCTAGCACACCACTTCCAATAAGGCTCTGTTGCCCTAGTAATCAGATTTGGTAAAGGAGAAATGCTGCCGCCTTGTGGCCATTTCCCGCAAGAGCAGCTTTAAACCCACAGCTAATGGTCACTTAAAATTCACAAGGACTCAGGGCTGTAAAGGACACCTGCCGTCAAAAATTGTGCTCAGGTAGGGAATGGACAAACTAATTCAAAACAGGCAAATGTTTCAAGAAGATAGTATGAAGAGGTAAGTATTCCTCACTCTCTTTTAAAAAACACAGGAAAATGGATAAAAGCTCAACCTCAGGAATTATTAGACTCATGCAATCTAATCAACCAAAAGGTTTCAACTCACACCTGTCGACTGACCGTCAGCCAAAAGTCTACAAACAATAAATGCTGATGGGGTTGTAGAGAACTGTGTAACCTCTAGGTGCTGGTGAGAACTAAAGTGGTTAACAGCCAATAATGAGAACAGAAAGGAGCTGCGTTTAAAAGGAAAAGTTGAGGTACCATTCAATCCAGCAGGCGCACCACTGGGCCTCTCACCTGACAAGACCAGAATCGAAAAGACACAGGCTGCAAAAGCTGCACTGCAGCCTTATTCAAAATAACCAAGATGGGAAGCAACCAAAATGTCCATCAACGGGTGAATGGATAAAGAAGAAGGGGTCCATGTACACAATGAAATATTAGCCATGGAAAACAATGAAACACTGCTCTTTGAGGCACCAGAGATGAGCCTGGAGATAATCACAAAACATGAGGTAAGTCGGAAAGCAAAAGACCTATATCCTATGCTATCCCTTATAGGCGTTACCTAATAACTGACACAAATGAACATATTTCCACAGAGAAAGACACATACAGACTTAGAAAACCAACTATGCTCATCTAAAAGGAAAGGTGGGGGCAATGGATAAATGAGATTAGTGTTACTATACATATCCAAATACATACTATATACATATTTCAAAGAGACCGACCATATATAGCCAGGGAGGTCTACAGAACACTCTGTAATATTTTACATGGGAAGAGGATCTGTAGAATAGACCTATATAATATACCAATGAGCCAGATTGTGTACCCCTAGGACAAACAATATTCTAATCTTAACCCCGATTAAAACAATTAACAAAAACTAGAAATAATGAGACATAAACTTATGGGGGTTTCTCCTGGCACATGCCATTCTAATTTACAACGTAGGAACACGACTTCCAGAAAGGCTCTGCTGCCCTAGTACCCAGATTTGGGAATGGTGAAATGCTGCCTCCTTGTGGCCATTTCCCCCAACAGCAGCTTTAAACCCACTGCTAAAGGTCACTAAATATTCACCAACTTGCAATTCTGTAAATGACAACTGCCCTCCAAATAAATCCTGGGATCAAAAATGGAGCAACAATTTCAAAAGAGGGCAACCTTCCAAGAAGACAATTTCAAGAGGTATATTGTGCTCACAGTTTTTTCTTTTCAGAGAAAAGAAAAAGGTGTGGGCAAATGATGTATTTTAGGAATTTTGAAAGACATGCAAACCCAAATTACAAAAAACTATCAGCTCACAGCAGTCAGAATGGCCATCAGCAAAAATGCTTCAAAAAAATAAATGCTGAAGGGACTGTGGAGAAATGCGTACACTCGGCCCTAAGGGGGACGTGGTAAGAGCCTCTAATGAAAACACAATGGAAGTGCCTTGAAAAGGTAAACATTGAGCTACCCGTCAATCAGTAATACCCATTTTTGGGCCTATCTCCTGAGAAAATGAGAATCAAAACGTCACAGCCTGGCAATCCTGCACTCCAGCCATATTTACCATAGCCAACATTTGGAAGCAATGAAAATGTCCATCAACAGAGGAATGCACCAAGAAGAACTGTTCCATGTACACAATGTAATATTACTCCAATAATAAATATAAGTTAAAGTTAAAAGACAAACATAAGTAAGGAGACATCAGCATTTGTGGGTTTATTCAGGCACATCCCACTCTAATTTATAACCGAGGAACACCACTGGACGGAAGGTCTGTTTCCCTAGTACCAGAGTGGGGAACGTAGAAAGACTGCCGCCCTCTGGACGTTACCTGCAGAAGCAGATTTAAGCCTGTACACATGGTCACTGCAAAATGTCTTGAGGGAGGTAATGGCCCAAAAATTTTAAAATAGGACACATACTTTAAGAAAACACTTTGAAGAACTAAGCTGTACTCACAGCCTGAAAAATTAAAAGGACCAGCCTTAAAGCTCAATTTCAACAGATTATGAGACACATGCAATTTCAACCACAAAGAGGTATCAGCTCACAGCAGTCAGAATAACCATCAGCAAAAAACTACAAAGAATAAATGCTAAAGGTGCTGTGGAGAAATGCATACCCTCAACTTTATGTGGGACGTAACCTGGAAAGAAGCGCTAAAGAGAACAGAAAGGAGGTGCCTTTAAAAGGTTAACGCTGAGCTACCATATGATCCAGGAGACCTATACCTGGACCTATAACCTAAGAAGACAGAACTGGAAAGACACAGGCAGGCAAATCTGCATTGCATAGTATTACAATAGCCAAGATATGGAAGTCACCAAAAAGTCCACCGACAGATGGGTGGACAAAGAAGTACTGCTACATGTACAGATGGAATACGAGCTAGCGAAAGAATGAAACAATGCCATTGGCAGCACCATAGATGAGTCTAGATGTAATCACGCAACTTGTAGTAAGTGACAAAGCGAAAGACACATATCCTATCATATCACATAGAGGTGTTCCCTAAAAATTGATACAAACGAAGATATTTCCACAGAGAAAGGCAATCACAGAATCAGTACAAAAACGTATGGTTCACCAAATGGATAGGTGTGAGGATTGGACACATTACTATACTGGGGTTAACAGACATATAAAAACACATGTGAAATATAGAATCACCAAAGACGTACGCAACACCAAGAGAAGACTACTCAACATTGTGTCCTAACCTACATGGGAAAAGGATCTGAAGAAGAATAGATATATGTATATGTATGAAAGAACCACATCTTGCACACCTAGAACAAACAAAACGTTGTAATCAAATTTGCTGGGATTAAAAACTAAAACTTAAATTAAAAATACGAACAAGAAGTAATGAGACATAAATTTAAAAGGCTTTTTCCTGGCACATTCCATTGTAATTTACAGCCTAGAACACGACTTCCATTAAGGCTCTGTGGCCCTAGTGACCAGATTTGGTAAAGGAGAAATGCTGCCGCCTTGTGGCCGTTTCCCGCAAGAGCGGCTTTTAACCCACAGCTAATGGTCACTTAACATTCACAAGGACTCAGGGCTGTAAAGACACCTGCCCTCAAAATTGTGCTGAGGTAGGGAATGGATTAAAAATTTCAAAACAGGCAAATTTTTCAAGGAGATAGTATGAAGAGGTAAATTTTACTCACTGTCTTTTTAAAAAAAGAAAAATGGATAAAAGCTCAACCTCAGGAAGTATTAGACTCATGCAATCTAATCTACAAAAAGGTTTTAACTCACACCAGTCGACTGACCATCAGCAAAAAGTCTACAAACAATAAATGCTGAAGGGGTTTTAGAGAACTGTGTACCCTCTAGCTGCTGGTGAGATGTAAAGTGGTTAACAGCCAATAATGAGAACAGAAAGGAGCCGCGTTTGCGAGTAAAAATTGAGGTACCATTCAATCCAGCAGGTGCACCACTGGGCCTCTCACCTGAGAAGACCAGAATCGAGAAGACCCGGGCTGCAAAAGCAGCACTGCAGCCTTATTCACAATAGACAAGACAGTGAAGCAACCAACATGTCCATCCACAGGTGAATGGATAAAGAAGAAGTGGTCCATGTACACAATGGAATATTAGCCATGCAAAACAGTGAAACCCTGCTCCTTGTGGCTCTGCAAATGAGCCTGGAGATAATCACAAAACATGAGGTAAGTTGGAAAGCAAAAGACCTATATTCTATGATATCACTTATAGGCGTTATCTAATAACTGACACAAATGAACATATTTCCACAGAGAAAGGCACTCTCAGACTTAGAAAAAAAAACGATGCTTATCTAAAAGGAAAGGTGGGGGGATGGGATAAATGAAGATTAGCGTTACCATAGGTATACAAATACATATGATATACATATATCAAAAAGACCCACCCTATAGCAAGGGAGGTCTACGGAACACTCTGTAATAATTGACATGGGAAGAGGATCTCGACATGTATAGATATATATAATGTGTAAATGAACCAGAGTGTGTACACCTTGGACAAACAACATTCTAAACATTACCCCAATTTAAAAAATTAAAACAGCCAACAAGAATTAATCAAACATAAACTTATGGGGGGTTTTCCTGGCACATTCCATTCAAATTTACAAGCTAGGAAAACCACTTCCAGAACGGCTCTGCTGTCTTAGGAACCAGATTTGATAATGGAGAAGTGCGCCTGCCTTCTGGCCATTTAGTACAAGAGCAGCTTACACCCACTGCTAATCGTTATGAAATATTCACACACATTGCAGGCCTGTAAATGACACCTGCCTTCAAAAAAATATCCTGGGGACGAAAATCCACCAGAATATTAAAAAGAGGGCAATCTTTCAACAAGATAATTTCAAGAGGTATATTGAACTCACAATTTTTTCTAATACCAGAATACAAAAACGCCTGGAAAAATGATAAATTTTAGGAATTTTGAAAGACATGCAAACCCAAATTACAAAAACCTATCAGCTCACAGCAGTCAGAATGGCCATCAGCAAAAATGCTTCAAAAAATAAATGCTGAAGGGACTGTGGAGAAATGCGTACACTCGGCTCTAAGGGGGACGTGGTAAGAGCCTCTAATGAAAACACAATGGAAGTGCCTTGAAAAGGCAAACATTGAGCTACCCGTCAATCAGACATACCCACTGCTGGGCCTATCTCCTGAGAAAATGAGAATCAAAACTTCACAGGCTGGCAATCCTGCACTCCAGCCATATTTACCATAGCCAACATTTGGAAGCAACAAGAATGTCCATCAACAGAGGAATGCACCAAGAAGTAGTGGTCCTTGTATACAATGGAATATTACTACCGTAAAAAATATAACTTAAATTTAAAAAACAATGTAAGGAGACATCAGCATTTGTGGGTTTATCCGAGCACATTCCACTCTAATTTATAACCGAAGAACACCACTGGCGGGTAGGTCTGTTTCCCAAGTACCAGCGTGGGGAACGTAGAAAAGCTGCCACCCTCTGGCCGTTACCTGCAAAAGCAGCTTTAAAGCCTGGGCCAAAGGTCACTTCATATGAACAAGTACTGCAGAGCTATAAACGAAACCTGCCCTCAAAATGTCTTGAGGAAGGTAATGGTTAAAATATTTCAAAATGTGACACATACTTGAAGAAAACACTTTGAAGAACTAAGGCGTAATCACAGCTGGAGAAATGAAAAGGACATGCCTTAAAGCTCAATTTCAACGGATTATGAGACACATGCAAATTCAACCACAAAGAGGTATCAGCTCACACCAGTCAGAATAACCATCAGCAAAAAACTACAAAGAATAAATGCTAAAGGTGCTGTGGAGAAATGCATACCCTGAACTTTAAGTGGGACGTAACCTGGAAAGAGTCACTAAAGAGAACAGAATGGAGGTGCCTTTAAAAGGATAACGCTGAGCTACCATATGATCCAGGAGACCTATACGTGGACCTATAACCTAAGAAGACAGAATTGGAAAGACACAGGCAGGCAAATCTGCATTGCATAGTATTACAATAGCCAAGATATGGAAGTCACCAAAAAGTCCACCGACAGATGGGTGGACAAAGAAGTACTGCTACATGTACAGATGGAATACGAGCTAGCGAAAGAATGAAACAATGCCATTGGCAGCACCATAGATGAGTCTAGATGTAATCACGCAACTTGTAGTAAGTGACAAAGCGAAAGACACATATCCTATCATATCACATAGAGGTGTTCCCTAACAATTGATACAAACGAAGATATTTCCACAGAGAAAGGCAATTACAGATTCAGTACAAAAACTTATGGTTCACCAAATGGAAAGTTGTGAGGATTGGATACATCACCATATTGAGGTCAACAGAGCTATACAAACACACGTGAAATATATAATCACCAAAGACCTACAGAATACCAAGAGAAGACTACTCAACATTGTGTCATAACCTACATGGGAAAAGATTCTGAAGAAGAATAGATATATGTATATGTGTGAAAGAACCACATCTTGCACACCTAGAACAAACAAACCATTGTAATCAAATTTGCTGTGATAAAAAATAAAAATTATGTTAAAACTACGAACAAGAAGTAATGACACATAAACTTAAAGGGCTTTTTCCTGGCACATTCCATTCTAATTTACAACCTAGCACACCACTTCCAATAAGGCTCTGTTGCCCTAGTAATCAGATTTGGTAAAGGAGAAATGCTGCCGCCTTGTGGCCGTTTCCCGCAAGAGCAGCTTTAAACCCACAGCTAATGGTCACTTAAAATTCACAAGGACTCAGGGCTGTAAAGGACACCTGCCGTCAAAAATTGTGCTCAGGTAGGGAATGGACAAACTAATTCAAAACAGGCAAATGTTTCAAGAAGATAGTATGAAGAGGTAAGTATTCCTCACTCTCTTTTAAAAAACACAGGAAAATGGATAAAAGCTCAACCTCAGGAATTATTAGACTCATGCAATCTAATCAACCAAAAGGTTTCAACTCACACCTGTCGACTGACCGTCAGCCAAAAGTCTACAAACAATAAATGCTGATGGGGTTGTAGAGAACTGTGTAACCTCTAGGTGCTGGTGAGAAGTAAAGTGGTTAACAGCCAATAATGAGAACAGAAAGGAGCTGCGTTTAAAAGGAAAAGTTGAGGTACCATTCAATCCAGCAGGCGCACCACTGGGCCTCTCACCTGACAAGACCAGAATCGAAAAGACACAGGCTGCAAAAGCTGCACTGCAGCCTTATTCAAAATAACCAAGATGGGAAGCAACCAAAATGTCCATCAACGGGTGAATGGATAAAGAAGAAGGGGTCCATGTACACAATGAAATATTAGCCATGGAAAACAATGAAACACTGCTCTTTGAGGCACCAGAGATGAGCCTGGAGATAATCACAAAACATGAGGTAAGTCGGAAAGCAAAAGACCTATATCCTATGCTATCCCTTATAGGCGTTACCTAATAACTGACACAAATGAACATATTTCCACAGAGAAAGACACATACAGACTTAGAAAACCAACTATGCTCATCTAAAAGGAAAGGTGGGGGCAATGGATAAATGAGATTAGTGTTACTATACATATCCAAATACATACTATATACATATTTCAAAGAGACCGACCATATATAGCCAGGGAGGTCTACAGAACACTCTGTAATATTTTACATGGGAAGAGGATCTGTAGAATAGACCTATATAATATACCAATGAGCCAGATTGTGTACCCCTAGGACAAACAATATTCTAATCTTAACCCCGATTAAAACAATTAACAAAAACTAGAAATAATGAGACATAAACTTATGGGGGTTTCTCCTGGCACATGCCATTCTAATTTACAACGTAGGAACACGACTTCCAGAAAGGCTCTGCTGCCCTAGTACCCAGATTTGGGAATGGTGAAATGCTGCCTCCTTGTGGCCATTTCCCCCAACAGCAGCTTTAAACCCACTGCTAAAGGTCACTAAATATTCACCAACTTGCAATTCTGTAAATGACAACTGCCCTCCAAATAAATCCTGGGATCAAAAATGGAGCAACAATTTCAAAAGAGGGCAACCTTCCAAGAAGACAATTTCAAGAGGTATATTGTGCTCACAGTTTTTTCTTTTAAGAGAAAAGAAAAAGGTGTGGGCAAATGATGTATTTTAGGAATTTTGAAAGACATGCAAACCCAAATTACAAAAAACTATCAGCTCACAGCAGTCAGAATGGCCATCAGCAAAAATGCTTCAAAAAAATAAATGCTGAAGGGACTGTGGAGAAATGCGTACACTCGGCCCTAAGGGGGACGTGGTAAGAGCCTCTAATGAAAACACAATGGAAGTGCCTTGAAAAGGTAAACATTGAGCTACCCGTCAATCAGTCATACCCATTTTTGGGCCTATCTCCTGAGAAAATGAGAATCAAAACGTCACAGCCTGGCAATCCTGCACTCCAGCCATATTTACCATAGCCAACATTTGGAAGCAATGAAAATGTCCATCAACAGAGGAATGCACCAAGAAGAACTGTTCCATGTACACAATGTAATATTACTCCAATAATAAATATAAGTTAAAGTTAAAAGACCAACATAAGTAAGGAGACATCAGCATTTGTGGGTTTATTCAGGCACATCCCACTCTAATTTATAACCGAGGAACACCACTGGACGGAAGGTCTGTTTCCCTAGTACCAGAGTGGGGAACGTAGAAAGACTGCCGCCCTCTGGACGTTACCTGCAGAAGCAGATTTAAGCCTGTACACATGGTCACTGCAAAATGTCTTGAGGGAGGTAATGGCCCAAAAATTTTAAAATAGGACACATACTTTAAGAAAACACTTTGAAGAACTAAGCTGTACTCACAGCCTGAAAAATTAAAAGGACCAGCCTTAAAGCTCAATTTCAACAGATTATGAGA
The DNA here is from genome assembly GCF_965194825.1 of Balaenoptera physalus. Classification (NCBI taxonomy): domain Eukaryota; kingdom Metazoa; phylum Chordata; class Mammalia; order Artiodactyla; family Balaenopteridae; genus Balaenoptera; species Balaenoptera physalus. The sequence goes on from NW_028125366.1 coordinate 58,742, forward strand.
CACATGCAATTTCAACCACAAAGAGGTATCAGCTCACAGCAGTCAGAATAACCATCAGCAAAAAACTACAAAGAATAAATGCTAAAGGTGCTGTGGAGAAATGCATACCCTCAACTTTATGTGGGACGTAACCTGGAAAGAAGCGCTAAAGAAAACAGAAAGGAGGTGCCTTTAAAAGGTTAACGCTGAGCTACCATATGATCCAGGAGACCTATACCTGGACCTATAACCTAAGAAGACAGAACTGGAAAGACACAGGCAGGCAAATCTGCATTGCATAGGATTACAATAGCCAAGATATGGAAGTCACCAAAAAGTCCACCGACAGATGGGTGGACAAAGAAGTACTGCTACATGTACAGGTGGAATACGAGCTAGCGAAAGAATGAAACAATGCCATTGGCAGCACCATAGATGAGTCTAGATGTAATCACGCAACTTGTAGTAAGTGACAAAGCGAAAGACACATATCCTATCATATCACATAGAGGTGTTCCCTAAAAATTGATACAAACGAAGATATTTCCACAGAGAAAGGCAATCACAGAATCAGTACAAAAACGTATGGTTCACCAAATGGATAGGTGTGAGGATTGGACACATTACTATACTGGGGTTAACAGACATATAAAAACACATGTGAAATATAGAATCACCAAAGACGTACGCAACACCAAGAGAAGACTACTCAACATTGTGTCCTAACCTACATGGGAAAAGGATCTGAAGAAGAATAGATATATGTATATGTATGAAAGAACCACATCTTGCACACCTAGAACAAACAAAACGTTGTAATCAAATTTGCTGGGATTAAAAACTAAAACTTAAATTAAAAATACGAACAAGAAGTAATGAGACATAAATTTAAAAGGCTTTTTCCTGGCACATTCCATTGTAATTTACAGCCTAGAACACGACTTCCATTAAGGCTCTGTGGCCCTAGTGACCAGATTTGGTAAAGGAGAAATGCTGCCGCCTTGTGGCCGTTTCCCGCAAGAGCGGCTTTTAACCCACAGCTAATGGTCACTTAACATTCACAAGGACTCAGGGCTGTAAAGACACCTGCCCTCAAAATTGTGCTGAGGTAGGGAATGGATTAAAAATTTCAAAACAGGCAAATTTTTCAAGGAGATAGTATGAAGAGGTAAATTTTACTCACTGTCTTTTTAAAAAAAGAAAAATGGATAAAAGCTCAACCTCAGGAAGTATTAGACTCATGCAATCTAATCTACAAAAAGGTTTTAACTCACACCGGTCGACTGACCATCAGCAAAAAGTCTACAAACAATAAATGCTGAAGGGGTTTTAGAGAACTGTGTACCCTCTAGCTGCTGGTGAGATGTAAAGTGGTTAACAGCCAATAATGAGAACAGAAAGGAGCTGCGTTTGCGAGTAAAAATTGAGGTACCATTCAATCCAGCAGGTGCACCACTGGGCCTCTCACCTGAGAAGACCAGAATCGAGAAGACCCGGGCTGCAAAAGCAGCACTGCAGCCTTATTCACAATAGACAAGACAGTGAAGCAACCAACATGTCCATCCACAGGTGAATGGATAAAGAAGAAGTGGTCCATGTACACAATGGAATATTAGCCATGCAAAACAGTGAAACCCTGCTCCTTGTGGCTCCGCAAATGAGCCTGGAGACAATCACAAAACATGAGGTAAGTTGGAAAGCAAAAGACCTATATTCTATGATATCACTTATAGGCGTTATCTAATAACTGACACAAATGAACATATTTCCACAGAGAAAGGCACTCTCAGACTTAGAAAAAAAAACGATGCTTATCTAAAAGGAAAGGTGGGGGGATGGGATAAATGAAGATTAGCGTTACCATAGGTATACAAATACATATGATATACATATATCAAAAAGACCCACCCTATAGCAAGGGAGGTCTACGGAACACTCTGTAATAATTGACATGGGAAGAGGATCTCGACATGTATAGATATATATAATGTGTAAATGAACCAGAGTGTGTACACCTTGGACAAACAACATTCTAAACATTACCCCAATTTAAAAAATTAAAACAGCCAACAAGAATTAATCAAACATAAACTTATGGGGGGTTTTCCTGGCACATTCCATTCAAATTTACAAGCTAGGAAAACCACTTCCAGAACGGCTCTGCTGTCTTAGGAACCAGATTTGATAATGGAGAAGTGCGCCTGCCTTCTGGCCATTTAGTACAAGAGCAGCTTACACCCACTGCTAATCGTTATGAAATATTCACACACATTGCAGGCCTGTAAATGACACCTGCCTTCAAAAAAATATCCTGGGGACGAAAATCCACCAGAATATTAAAAAGAGGGCAATCTTTCAACAAGATAATTTCAAGAGGTATATTGAACTCACAATTTTTTCTAATACCAGAATACAAAAACGCCTGGAAAAATGATAAATTTTAGGAATTTTGAAAGACATGCAAACCCAAATTACAAAAACCTATCAGCTCACAGCAGTCAGAATGGCCATCAGCAAAAATGCTTCAAAAAATAAATGCTGAAGGGACTGTGGAGAAATGCGTACACTCGTCTCTAAGGGGGACGTGGTAAGAGCCTCTAATGAAAACACAATGGAAGTGCCTTGAAAAGGCAAACATTGAGCTACCCGTCAATCAGACATACCCACTGCTGGGCCTATCTCCTGAGAAAATGAGAATCAAAACTTCACAGGCTGGCAATCCTGCACTCCAGCCATATTTACCATAGCCAACATTTGGAAGCAACAAGAATGTCCATCAACAGAGGAATGCACCAAGAAGTAGTGGTCCTTGTATACAATGGAATATTACTACCGTAAAAAATATAACTTAAATTTAAAAAACAATGTAAGGAGACATCAGCATTTGTGGGTTTATCCGAGCACATTCCACTCTAATTTATAACCGAAGAACACCACTGGCGGGTAGGTCTGTTTCCCAAGTACCAGCGTGGGGAACGTAGAAAAGCTGCCACCCTCTGGCCGTTACCTGCAAAAGCAGCTTTAAAGCCTGGGCCAAAGGTCACTTCATATGAACAAGTACTGCAGAGCTATAAACGAAACCTGCCCTCAAAATGTCTTGAGGAAGGTAATGGTTAAAATATTTCAAAATGTGACACATACTTGAAGAAAACACTTTGAAGAACTAAGGCGTAATCACAGCTGGAGAAATGAAAAGGACATGCCTTAAAGCTCAATTTCAACGGATTATGAGACACATGCAAATTCAACCACAAAGAGGTATCAGCTCACACCAGTCAGAATAACCATCAGCAAAAAACTACAAAGAATAAATGCTAAAGGTGCTGTGGAGAAATGCATACCCTGAACTTTAAGTGGGACGTAACCTGGAAAGAGTCACTAAAGAGAACAGAATGGAGGTGCCTTTAAAAGGATAACGCTGAGCTACCATATGATCCAGGAGACCTATACGTGGACCTATAACCTAAGAAGACAGAATTGGAAAGACACAGGCAGGCAAATCTGCATTGCATAGTATTACAATAGCCAAGATATGGAAGTCACCAAAAAGTCCACCGACAGATGGGTGGACAAAGAAGTACTGCTACATGTACAGATGGAATACGAGCTAGCGAAAGAATGAAACAATGCCATTGGCAGCACCATAGATGAGTCTAGATGTAATCACGCAACTTGTAGTAAGTGACAAAGCGAAAGACACATATCCTATCATATCACATAGAGGTGTTCCCTAAAAATTGATACAAACGAAGATATTTCCACAGAGAAAGGCAATTACAGATTCAGTACAAAAACTTATGGTTCACCAAATGGAAAGTTGTGAGGATTGGATACATCACCATATTGAGGTCAACAGAGATATACAAACACACGTGAAATATATAATCACCAAAGACCTACAGAATACCAAGAGAAGACTACTCAACATTGTGTCATAACCTACATGGGAAAAGATTCTGAAGAAGAATAGATATATGTATATGTGTGAAAGAACCACATCTTGCACACCTAGAACAAACAAACCATTGTAATCAAATTTGCTGTGATAAAAAATAAAAATTATGTTAAAACTACGAACAAGAAGTAATGACACATAAACTTAAAGGGCTTTTTCCTGGCACATTCCATTCTAATTTACAACCTAGCACACCACTTCCAATAAGGCTCTGTTGCCCTAGTAATCAGATTTGGTAAAGGAGAAATGCTGCCGCCTTGTGGCCGTTTCCCGCAAGAGCAGCTTTAAACCCACAGCTAATGGTCACTTAAAATTCACAAGGACTCAGGGCTGTAAAGGACACCTGCCGTCAAAAATTGTGCTCAGGTAGGGAATGGACAAACTAATTCAAAACAGGCAAATGTTTCAAGAAGATAGTATGAAGAGGTAAGTATTCCTCACTCTCTTTTAAAAAACACAGGAAAATGGATAAAAGCTCAACCTCAGGAATTATTTGACTCATGCAATCTAATCAACCAAAAGGTTTCAACTCACACCTGTCGACTGACCGTCAGCCAAAAGTCTACAAACAATAAATGCTGATGGGGTTGTAGAGAACTGTGTAACCTCTAGGTGCTGGTGAGAAGTAAAGTGGTTAACAGCCAATAATGAGAACAGAAAGGAGCTGCGTTTAAAAGGAAAAGTTGAGGTACCATTCAATCCAGCAGGCGCACCACTGGGCCTCTCACCTGACAAGACCAGAATCGAAAAGACACAGGCTGCAAAAGCTGCACTGCAGCCTTATTCAAAATAACCAAGATGGGAAGCAACCAAAATGTCCATCAACGGGTGAATGGATAAAGAAGAAGGGGTCCATGTACACAATGAAATATTAGCCATGGAAAACAATGAAACACTGCTCTTTGAGGCACCAGAGATGAGCCTGGAGATAATCACAAAACATGAGGTAAGTCGGAAAGCAAAAGACCTATATCCTATGCTATCCCTTATAGGCGTTACCTAATAACTGACACAAATGAACATATTTCCACAGAGAAAGACACATACAGACTTAGAAAACCAACTATGCTCATCTAAAAGGAAAGGTGGGGGCAATGGATAAATGAGATTAGTGTTACTATACATATCCAAATACATACTATATACATATTTCAAAGAGACCGACCATATATAGCCAGGGAGGTCTACAGAACACTCTGTAATATTTTACATGGGAAGAGGATCTGTAGAATAGACCTATATAATATACCAATGAGCCAGATTGTGTACCCCTAGGACAAACAATATTCTAATCTTAACCCCGATTAAAACAATTAACAAAAACTAGAAATAATGAGACATAAACTTATGGGGGTTTCTCCTGGCACATGCCATTCTAATTTACAACGTAGGAACACGACTTCCAGAAAGGCTCTGCTGCCCTAGTACCCAGATTTGGGAATGGTGAAATGCTGCCTCCTTGTGGCCATTTCCCCCAACAGCAGCTTTAAACCCACTGCTAAAGGTCACTAAATATTCACCAACTTGCAATTCTGTAAATGACAACTGCCCTCCAAATAAATCCTGGGATCAAAAATGGAGCAACAATTTCAAAAGAGGGCAACCTTCCAAGAAGACAATTTCAAGAGGTATATTGTGCTCACAGTTTTTTCTTTTAAGAGAAAAGAAAAAGGTGTGGGCAAATGATGTATTTTAGGAATTTTGAAAGACATGCAAACCCAAATTACAAAAAACTATCAGCTCACAGCAGTCAGAATGGCCATCAGCAAAAATGCTTCAAAAAAATAAATGCTGAAGGGACTGTGGAGAAATGCGTACACTCGGCCCTAAGGGGGACGTGGTAAGAGCCTCTAATGAAAACACAATGGAAGTGCCTTGAAAAGGTAAACATTGAGCTACCCGTCAATCAGTCATACCCATTTTTGGGCCTATCTCCTGAGAAAATGAGAATCAAAACGTCACAGCCTGGCAATCCTGCACTCCAGCCATATTTACCATAGCCAACATTTGGAAGCAATGAAAATGTCCATCAACAGAGGAATGCACCAAGAAGAACTGTTCCATGTACACAATGTAATATTACTCCAATAATAAATATAAGTTAAAGTTAAAAGACCAACATAAGTAAGGAGACATCAGCATTTGTGGGTTTATTCAGGCACATCCCACTCTAATTTATAACCGAGGAACACCACTGGACGGAAGGTCTGTTTCCCTAGTACCAGAGTGGGGAACGTAGAAAGACTGCCGCCCTCTGGACGTTACCTGCAGAAGCAGATTTAAGCCTGTACACATGGTCACTGCAAAATGTCTTGAGGGAGGTAATGGCCCAAAAATTTTAAAATAGGACACATACTTTAAGAAAACACTTTGAAGAACTAAGCTGTACTCACAGCCTGAAAAATTAAAAGGACCAGCCTTAAAGCTCAATTTCAACAGATTATGAGACACATGCAATTTCAACCACAAAGAGGTATCAGCTCACAGCAGTCAGAATAACCATCAGCAAAAAACTACAAAGAATAAATGCTAAAGGTGCTGTGGAGAAATGCATACCCTCAACTTTATGTGGGACGTAACCTGGAAAGAAGCGCTAAAGAGAACAGAAAGGAGGTGCCTTTAAAAGGTTAACGCTGAGCTACCATATGATCCAGGAGACCTATACCTGGACCTATAACCTAAGAAGACAGAACTGGAAAGACACAGGCAGGCAAATCTGCATTGCATAGTATTACAATAGCCAAGATATGGAAGTCACCAAAAAGTCCACCGACAGATGGGTGGACAAAGAAGTACTGCTACATGTACAGGTGGAATACGAGCTAGCGAAAGAATGAAACAATGCCATTGGCAGCACCATAGATGAGTCTAGATGTAATCACGCAACTTGTAGTAAGTGACAAAGCGAAAGACACATATCCTATCATATCACATAGAGGTGTTCCCTAAAAATTGATACAAACGAAGATATTTCCACAGAGAAAGGCAATCACAGAATCAGTACAAAAACGTATGGTTCACCAAATGGATAGGTGTGAGGATTGGACACATTACTATACTGGGGTTAACAGACATATAAAAACACATGTGAAATATAGAATCACCAAAGACGTACGCAACACCAAGAGAAGACTACTCAACATTGTGTCCTAACCTACATGGGAAAAGGATCTGAAGAAGAATAGATATATGTATATGTATGAAAGAACCACATCTTGCACACCTAGAACAAACAAAACGTTGTAATCAAATTTGCTGGGATTAAAAACTAAAACTTAAATTAAAAATACGAACAAGAAGTAATGAGACATAAATTTAAAAGGCTTTTTCCTGGCACATTCCATTGTAATTTCCAGCCTAGAACACGACTTCCATTAAGGCTCTGTGGCCCTAGTGACCAGATTTGGTAAAGGAGAAATGCTGCCGCCTTGTGGCCGTTTCCCGCAAGAGCGGCTTTTAACCCACAGCTAATGGTCACTTAACATTCACAAGGACTCAGGGCTGTAAAGACACCTGCCCTCAAAATTGTGCTGAGGTAGGGAATGGATTAAAAATTTCAAAACAGGCAAATTTTTCAAGGAGATAGTATGAAGAGGTAAATTTTACTCACTGTCTTTTTAAAAAAAGAAAAATGGATAAAAGCTCAACCTCAGGAAGTATTAGACTCATGCAATCTAATCTACAAAAAGGTTTTAACTCACACCGGTCGACTGACCATCAGCAAAAAGTCTACAAACAATAAATGCTGAAGGGGTTTTAGAGAACTGTGTACCCTCTAGCTGCTGGTGAGATGTAAAGTGGTTAACAGCCAATAATGAGAACAGAAAGGAGCTGCGTTTGCGAGTAAAAATTGAGGTACCATTCAATCCAGCAGGTGCACCACTGGGCCTCTCACCTGAGAAGACCAGAATCGAGAAGACCCGGGCTGCAAAAGCAGCACTGCAGCCTTATTCACAATAGACAAGACAGTGAAGCAACCAACATGTCCATCCACAGGTGAATGGATAAAGAAGAAGTGGTCCATGTACACAATGGAATATTAGCCATGCAAAACAGTGAAACCCTGCTCCTTGTGGCTCCGCAAATGAGCCTGGAGATAATCACAAAACATGAGGTAAGTTGGAAAGCAAAAGACCTATATTCTATGATATCACTTATAGGCGTTATCTAATAACTGACACAAATGAACATATTTCCACAGAGAAAGGCACTCTCAGACTTAGAAAAAAAAACGATGCTTATCTAAAAGGAAAGGTGGGGGGATGGGATAAATGAAGATTAGCGTTACCATAGGTATACAAATACATATGATATACATATATCAAAAAGACCCACCCTATAGCAAGGGAGGTCTACGGAACACTCTGTAATAATTGACATGGGAAGAGGATCTCGACATGTATAGATATATATAATGTGTAAATGAACCAGAGTGTGTACACCTTGGACAAACAACATTCTAAACATTACCCCAATTTAAAAAATTAAAACAGCCAACAAGAATTAATCAAACATAAACTTATGGGGGGTTTTCCTGGCACATTCCATTCAAATTTACAAGCTAGGAAAACCACTTCCAGAACGGCTCTGCTGTCTTAGGAACCAGATTTGATAATGGAGAAGTGCGCCTGCCTTCTGGCCATTTAGTACAAGAGCAGCTTACACCCACTGCTAATCGTTATGAAATATTCACACACATTGCAGGCCTGTAAATGACACCTGCCTTCAAAAAAATATCCTGGGGACGAAAATCCACCAGAATATTAAAAAGAGGGCAATCTTTCAACAAGATAATTTCAAGAGGTATATTGAACTCACAATTTTTTCTAATACCAGAATACAAAAACGCCTGGAAAAATGATAAATTTTAGGAATTTTGAAAGACATGCAAACCCAAATTACAAAAACCTATCAGCTCACAGCAGTCAGAATGGCCATCAGCAAAAATGCTTCAAAAAATAAATGCTGAAGGGACTGTGGAGAAATGCGTACACTCGTCTCTAAGGGGGACGTGGTAAGAGCCTCTAATGAAAACACAATGGAAGTGCCTTGAAAAGGCAAACATTGAGCTACCCGTCAATCAGACATACCCACTGCTGGGCCTATCTCCTGAGAAAATGAGAATCAAAACTTCACAGGCTGGCAATCCTGCACTCCAGCCATATTTACCATAGCCAACATTTGGAAGCAACAAGAATGTCCATCAACAGAGGAATGCACCAAGAAGTAGTGGTCCTTGTATACAATGGAATATTACTACCGTAAAAAATATAACTTAAATTTAAAAAACAATGTAAGGAGACATCAGCATTTGTGGGTTTATCCGAGCACATTCCACTCTAATTTATAACCGAAGAACACCACTGGCGGGTAGGTCTGTTTCCCAAGTACCAGCGTGGGGAACGTAGAAAAGCTGCCACCCTCTGGCCGTTACCTGCAAAAGCAGCTTTAAAGCCTGGGCCAAAGGTCACTTCATATGAACAAGTACTGCAGAGCTATAAACGAAACCTGCCCTCAAAATGTCTTGAGGAAGGTAATGGTTAAAATATTTCAAAATGTGACACATACTTGAAGAAAACACTTTGAAGAACTAAGGCGTAATCACAGCTGGAGAAATGAAAAGGACATGCCTTAAAGCTCAATTTCAACGGATTATGAGACGCATGCAAATTCAACCACAAAGAGGTATCAGCTCACACCAGTCAGAATAACCATCAGCAAAAAACTACAAAGAATAAATGCTAAAGGTGCTGTGGAGAAATGCATATCCTGAACTTTAAGTGGGACGTAACCTGGAAAGAGTCACTAAAGAGAACAGAATGGAGGTGCCTTTAAAAGGATAACGCTGAGCTACCATATGATCCAGGAGACCTATACGTGGACCTATAACCTAAGAAGACAGAATTGGAAAGACACAGGCAGGCAAATCTGCATTGCATAGTATTACAATAGCCAAGATATGGAAGTCACCAAAAAGTCCACCGACAGATGGGTGGACAAAGAAGTACTGCTACATGTACAGATGGAATACGAGCTAGCGAAAGAATGAAACAATGCCATTGGCAGCACCATAGATGAGTCTAGATGTAATCACGCAACTTGTAGTAAGTGACAAAGCGAAAGACACATATCCTATCATATCACATAGAGGTGTTCCCTAAAAATTGATACAAACGAAGATATTTCCACAGAGAAAGGCAATTACAGATTCAGTACAAAAACTTATGGTTCACCAAATGGAAAGTTGTGAGGATTGGATACATCACCATATTGAGGTCAACAGAGATATACAAACACACGTGAAATATATAATCACCAAAGACCTACAGAATACCAAGAGAAGACTACTCAACATTGTGTCATAACCTACATGGGAAAAGATTCCGAAGAAGAATAGATATATGTATATGTGTGAAAGAACCACATCTTGCACACCTAGAACAAACAAACCATTGTAATCAAATTTGCTGTGATAAAAAATAAAAATTATGTTAAAACTACGAACAAGAAGTAATGACACATAAACTTAAAGGGCTTTTTCCTGGCACATTCCATTCTAATTTACAACCTAGCACACCACTTCCAATAAGGCTCTGTTGCCCTAGTAATCAGATTTGGTAAAGGAGAAATGCTGCCGCCTTGTGGCCGTTTCCCGCAAGAGCAGCTTTAAACCCACAGCTAATGGTCACTTAAAATTCACAAGGACTCAGGGCTGTAAAGGACACCTGCCGTCAAAAATTGTGCTCAGGTAGGGAATGGACAAACTAATTCAAAACAGGCAAATGTTTCAAGAAGATAGTATGAAGAGGTAAGTATTCCTCACTCTCTTTTAAAAAACACAGGAAAATGGATAAAAGCTCAACCTCAGGAATTATTAGACTCATGCAATCTAATCAACCAAAAGGTTTCAACTCACACCTGTCGACTGACCGTCAGCCAAAAGTCTACAAACAATAAATGCTGATGGGGTTGTAGAGAACTGTGTAACCTCTAGGTGCTGGTGAGAACTAAAGTGGTTAACAGCCAATAATGAGAACAGAAAGGAGCTGCGTTTAAAAGGAAAAGTTGAGGTACCATTCAATCCAGCAGGCGCACCACTGGGCCTCTCACCTGACAAGACCAGAATCGAAAAGACACAGGCTGCAAAAGCTGCACTGCAGCCTTATTCAAAATAACCAAGATGGGAAGCAACCAAAATGTCCATCAACGGGTGAATGGATAAAGAAGAAGGGGTCCATGTACACAATGAAATATTAGCCATGGAAAACAATGAAACACTGCTCTTTGAGGCACCAGAGATGAGCCTGGAGATAATCACAAAACATGAGGTAAGTCGGAAAGCAAAAGACCTATATCCTATGCTATCCCTTATAGGCGTTACCTAATAACTGACACAAATGAACATATTTCCACAGAGAAAGACACATACAGACTTAGAAAACCAACTATGCTCATCTAAAAGGAAAGGTGGGGGCAATGGATAAATGAGATTAGTGTTACTATACATATCCAAATACATACTATATACATATTTCAAAGAGACCGACCATATATAGCCAGGGAGGTCTACAGAACACTCTGTAATATTTTACATGGGAAGAGGATCTGTAGAATAGACCTATATAATATACCAATGAGCCAGATTGTGTACCCCTAGGACAAACAATATTCTAATCTTAACCCCGATTAAAACAATTAACAAAAACTAGAAATAATGAGACATAAACTTATGGGGGTTTCTCCTGGCACATGCCATTCTAATTTACAACGTAGGAACACGACTTCCAGAAAGGCTCTGCTGCCCTAGTACCCAGATTTGGGAATGGTGAAATGCTGCCTCCTTGTGGCCATTTCCCCCAACAGCAGCTTTAAACCCACTGCTAAAGGTCACTAAATATTCACCAACTTGCAATTCTGTAAATGACAACTGCCCTCCAAATAAATCCTGGGATCAAAAATGGAGCAACAATTTCAAAAGAGGGCAACCTTCCAAGAAGACAATTTCAAGAGGTATATTGTGCTCACAGTTTTTTCTTTTAAGAGAAAAGAAAAAGGTGTGGGCAAATGATGTATTTTAGGAATTTTGAAAGACATGCAAACCCAAATTACAAAAAACTATCAGCTCACAGCAGTCAGAATGGCCATCAGCAAAAATGCTTCAAAAAAATAAATGCTGAAGGGACTGTGGAGAAATGCGTACACTCGGCCCTAAGGGGGACGTGGTAAGAGCCTCTAATGAAAACACAATGGAAGTGCCTTGAAAAGGTAAACATTGAGCTACCCGTCAATCAGTCATACCCATTTTTGGGCCTATCTCCTGAGAAAATGAGAATCAAAACGTCACAGCCTGGCAATCCTGCACTCCAGCCATATTTACCATAGCCAACATTTGGAAGCAATGAAAATGTCCATCAACAGAGGAATGCACCAAGAAGAACTGTTCCATGTACACAATGTAATATTACTCCAATAATAAATATAAGTTAAAGTTAAAAGACCAACATAAGTAAGGAGACATCAGCATTTGTGGGTTTATTCAGGCACATCCCACTCTAATTTATAACCGAGGAACACCACTGGACGGAAGGTCTGTTTCCCTAGTACCAGAGTGGGGAACGTAGAAAGACTGCCGCCCTCTGGACGTTACCTGCAGAAGCAGATTTAAGCCTGTACACATGGTCACTGCAAAATGTCTTGAGGGAGGTAATGGCCCAAAAATTTTAAAATAGGACACATACTTTAAGAAAACACTTTGAAGAACTAAGCTGTACTCACAGCCTGAAAAATTAAAAGGACCAGCCTTAAAGCTCAATTTCAACAGATTATGAGACACATGCAATTTCAACCACAAAGAGGTATCAGCTCACAGCAGTCAGAATAACCATCAGCAAAAAACTACAAAGAATAAATGCTAAAGGTGCTGTGGAGAAATGCATACCCTCAACTTTATGTGGGACGTAACCTGGAAAGAAGCGCTAAAGAGAACAGAAAGGAGGTGCCTTTAAAAGGTTAACGCTGAGCTACCATATGATCCAGGAGACCTATACCTGGACCTATAACCTAAGAAGACAGAACTGGAAAGACACAGGCAGGCAAATCTGCATTGCATAGTATTACAATAGCCAAGATATGGAAGTCACCAAAAAGTCCACCGACAGATGGGTGGACAAAGAAGTACTGCTACATGTACAGGTGGAATACGAGCTAGCGAAAGAATGAAACAATGCCATTGGCAGCACCATAGATGAGTCTAGATGTAATCACGCAACTTGTAGTAAGTGACAAAGCGAAAGACACATATCCTATCATATCACATAGAGGTGTTCCCTAAAAATTGATACAAACGAAGATATTTCCACAGAGAAAGGCAATCACAGAATCAGTACAAAAACGTATGGTTCACCAAATGGATAGGTGTGAGGATTGGACACATTACTATACTGGGGTTAACAGACATATAAAAACACATGTGAAATATAGAATCACCAAAGACGTACGCAACACCAAGAGAAGACTACTCAACATTGTGTCCTAACCTACATGGGAAAAGGATCTGAAGAAGAATAGATATATGTATATGTATGAAAGAACCACATCTTGCACACCTAGAACAAACAAAACGTTGTAATCAAATTTGCTGGGATTAAAAACTAAAACTTAAATTAAAAATACGAACAAGAAGTAATGAGACATAAATTTAAAAGGCTTTTTCCTGGCACATTCCATTGTAATTTACAGCCTAGAACACGACTTCCATTAAGGCTCTGTGGCCCTAGTGACCAGATTTGGTAAAGGAGAAATGCTGCCGCCTTGTGGCCGTTTCCCGCAAGAGCGGCTTTTAACCCACAGCTAATGGTCACTTAACATTCACAAGGACTCAGGGCTGTAAAGACACCTGCCCTCAAAATTGTGCTGAGGTAGGGAATGGATTAAAAATTTCAAAACAGGCAAATTTTTCAAGGAGATAGTATGAAGAGGTAAATTTTACTCACTGTCTTTTTAAAAAAAGAAAAATGGATAAAAGCTCAACCTCAGGAAGTATTAGACTCATGCAATCTAATCTACAAAAAGGTTTTAACTCACACCGGTCGACTGACCATCAGCAAAAAGTCTACAAACAATAAATGCTGAAGGGGTTTTAGAGAACTGTGTACCCTCTAGCTGCTGGTGAGATGTAAAGTGGTTAACAGCCAATAATGAGAACAGAAAGGAGCTGCGTTTGCGAGTAAAAATTGAGGTACCATTCAATCCAGCAGGTGCACCACTGGGCCTCTCACCTGAGAAGACCAGAATCGAGAAGACCCGGGCTGCAAAAGCAGCACTGCAGCCTTATTCACAATAGACAAGACAGTGAAGCAACCAACATGTCCATCCACAGGTGAATGGATAAAGAAGAAGTGGTCCATGTACACAATGGAATATTAGCCATGCAAAACAGTGAAACCCTGCTCCTTGTGGCTCCGCAAATGAGCCTGGAGATAATCACAAAACATGAGGTAAGTTGGAAAGCAAAAGACCTATATTCTATGATATCACTTATAGGCGTTATCTAATAACTGACACAAATGAACATATTTCCACAGAGAAAGGCACTCTCAGACTTAGAAAAAAAAACGATGCTTATCTAAAAGGAAAGGTGGGGGGATGGGATAAATGAAGATTAGCGTTACCATAGGTATACAAATACATATGATATACATATATCAAAAAGACCCACCCTATAGCAAGGGAGGTCTACGGAACACTCTGTAATAATTGACATGGGAAGAGGATCTCGACATGTATAGATATATATAATGTGTAAATGAACCAGAGTGTGTACACCTTGGACAAACAACATTCTAAACATTACCCCAATTTAAAAAATTAAAACAGCCAACAAGAATTAATCAAACATAAACTTATGGGGGGTTTTCCTGGCACATTCCATTCAAATTTACAAGCTAGGAAAACCACTTCCAGAACGGCTCTGCTGTCTTAGGAACCAGATTTGATAATGGAGAAGTGCGCCTGCCTTCTGGCCATTTAGTACAAGAGCAGCTTACACCCACTGCTAATCGTTATGAAATATTCACACACATTGCAGGCCTGTAAATGACACCTGCCTTCAAAAAAATATCCTGGGGACGAAAATCCACCAGAATATTAAAAAGAGGGCAATCTTTCAACAAGATAATTTCAAGAGGTATATTGAACTCACAATTTTTTCTAATACCAGAATACAAAAACGCCTGGAAAAATGATAAATTTTAGGAATTTTGAAAGACATGCAAACCCAAATTACAAAAACCTATCAGCTCACAGCAGTCAGAATGGCCATCAGCAAAAATGCTTCAAAAAATAAATGCTGAAGGGACTGTGGAGAAATGCGTACACTCGTCTCTAAGGGGGACGTGGTAAGAGCCTCTAATGAAAACACAATGGAAGTGCCTTGAAAAGGCAAACATTGAGCTACCCGTCAATCAGACATACCCACTGCTGGGCCTATCTCCTGAGAAAATGAGAATCAAAACTTCACAGGCTGGCAATCCTGCACTCCAGCCATATTTACCATAGCCAACATTTGGAAGCAACAAGAATGTCCATCAACAGAGGAATGCACCAAGAAGTAGTGGTCCTTGTATACAATGGAATATTACTACCGTAAAAAATATAACTTAAATTTAAAAAACAATGTAAGGAGACATCAGCATTTGTGGGTTTATCCGAGCACATTCCACTCTAATTTATAACCGAAGAACACCACTGGCGGGTAGGTCTGTTTCCCAAGTACCAGCGTGGGGAACGTAGAAAAGCTGCCACCCTCTGGCCGTTACCTGCAAAAGCAGCTTTAAAGCCTGGGCCAAAGGTCACTTCATATGAACAAGTACTGCAGAGCTATAAACGAAACCTGCCCTCAAAATGTCTTGAGGAAGGTAATGGTTAAAATATTTCAAAATGTGACACATACTTGAAGAAAACACTTTGAAGAACTAAGGCGTAATCACAGCTGGAGAAATGAAAAGGACATGCCTTAAAGCTCAATTTCAACGGATTATGAGACGCATGCAAATTCAACCACAAAGAGGTATCAGCTCACACCAGTCAGAATAACCATCAGCAAAAAACTACAAAGAATAAATGCTAAAGGTGCTGTGGAGAAATGCATACCCTGAACTTTAAGTGGGACGTAACCTGGAAAGAGTCACTAAAGAGAACAGAATGGAGGTGCCTTTAAAAGGATAACGCTGAGCTACCATATGATCCAGGAGACCTATACGTGGACCTATAACCTAAGAAGACAGAATTGGAAAGACACAGGCAGGCAAATCTGCATTGCATAGTATTACAATAGCCAAGATATGGAAGTCACCAAAAAGTCCACCGACAGATGGGTGGACAAAGAAGTACTGCTACATGTACAGATGGAATACGAGCTAGCGAAAGAATGAAACAATGCCATTGGCAGCACCATAGATGAGTCTAGATGTAATCACGCAACTTGTAGTAAGTGACAAAGCGAAAGACACATATCCTATCATATCACATAGAGGTGTTCCCTAAAAATTGATACAAACGAAGATATTTCCACAGAGAAAGGCAATTACAGATTCAGTACAAAAACTTATGGTTCACCAAATGGAAAGTTGTGAGGATTGGATACATCACCATATTGAGGTCAACAGAGATATACAAACACACGTGAAATATATAATCACCAAAGACCTACAGAATACCAAGAGAAGACTACTCAACATTGTGTCATAACCTACATGGGAAAAGATTCCGAAGAAGAATAGATATATGTATATGTGTGAAAGAACCACATCTTGCACACCTAGAACAAACAAACCATTGTAATCAAATTTGCTGTGATAAAAAATAAAAATTATGTTAAAACTACGAACAAGAAGTAATGACACATAAACTTAAAGGGCTTTTTCCTGGCACATTCCATTCTAATTTACAACCTAGCACACCACTTCCAATAAGGCTCTGTTGCCCTAGTAATCAGATTTGGTAAAGGAGAAATGCTGCCGCCTTGTGGCCGTTTCCCGCAAGAGCAGCTTTAAACCCACAGCTAATGGTCACTTAAAATTCACAAGGACTCAGGGCTGTAAAGGACACCTGCCGTCAAAAATTGTGCTCAGGTAGGGAATGGACAAACTAATTCAAAACAGGCAAATGTTTCAAGAAGATAGTATGAAGAGGTAAGTATTCCTCACTCTCTTTTAAAAAACACAGGAAAATGGATAAAAGCTCAACCTCAGGAATTATTAGACTCATGCAATCTAATCAACCAAAAGGTTTCAACTCACACCTGTCGACTGACCGTCAGCCAAAAGTCTACAAACAATAAATGCTGATGGGGTTGTAGAGAACTGTGTAACCTCTAGGTGCTGGTGAGAACTAAAGTGGTTAACAGCCAATAATGAGAACAGAAAGGAGCTGCGTTTAAAAGGAAAAGTTGAGGTACCATTCAATCCAGCAGGCGCACCACTGGGCCTCTCACCTGACAAGACCAGAATCGAAAAGACACAGGCTGCAAAAGCTGCACTGCAGCCTTATTCAAAATAACCAAGATGGGAAGCAACCAAAATGTCCATCAACGGGTGAATGGATAAAGAAGAAGGGGTCCATGTACACAATGAAATATTAGCCATGGAAAACAATGAAACACTGCTCTTTGAGGCACCAGAGATGAGCCTGGAGATAATCACAAAACATGAGGTAAGTCGGAAAGCAAAAGACCTATATCCTATGCTATCCCTTATAGGCGTTACCTAATAACTGACACAAATGAACATATTTCCACAGAGAAAGACACATACAGACTTAGAAAACCAACTATGCTCATCTAAAAGGAAAGGTGGGGGCAATGGATAAATGAGATTAGTGTTACTATACATATCCAAATACATACTATATACATATTTCAAAGAGACCGACCATATATAGCCAGGGAGGTCTACAGAACACTCTGTAATATTTTACATGGGAAGAGGATCTGTAGAATAGACCTATATAATATACCAATGAGCCAGATTGTGTACCCCTAGGACAAACAATATTCTAATCTTAACCCCGATTAAAACAATTAACAAAAACTAGAAATAATGAGACATAAACTTATGGGGGTTTCTCCTGGCACATGCCATTCTAATTTACAACGTAGGAACACGACTTCCAGAAAGGCTCTGCTGCCCTAGTACCCAGATTTGGGAATGGTGAAATGCTGCCTCCTTGTGGCCATTTCCCCCAACAGCAGCTTTAAACCCACTGCTAAAGGTCACTAAATATTCACCAACTTGCAATTCTGTAAATGACAACTGCCCTCCAAATAAATCCTGGGATCAAAAATGGAGCAACAATTTCAAAAGAGGGCAACCTTCCAAGAAGACAATTTCAAGAGGTATATTGTGCTCACAGTTTTTTCTTTTAAGAGAAAAGAAAAAGGTGTGGGCAAATGATGTATTTTAGGAATTTTGAAAGACATGCAAACCCAAATTACAAAAAACTATCAGCTCACAGCAGTCAGAATGGCCATCAGCAAAAATGCTTCAAAAAAATAAATGCTGAAGGGACTGTGGAGAAATGCGTACACTCGGCCCTAAGGGGGACGTGGTAAGAGCCTCTAATGAAAACACAATGGAAGTGCCTTGAAAAGGTAAACATTGAGCTACCCGTCAATCAGTCATACCCATTTTTGGGCCTATCTCCTGAGAAAATGAGAATCAAAACGTCACAGCCTGGCAATCCTGCACTCCAGCCATATTTACCATAGCCAACATTTGGAAGCAATGAAAATGTCCATCAACAGAGGAATGCACCAAGAAGAACTGTTCCATGTACACAATGTAATATTACTCCAATAATAAATATAAGTTAAAGTTAAAAGACAAACATAAGTAAGGAGACATCAGCATTTGTGGGTTTATTCAGGCACATCCCACTCTAATTTATAACCGAGGAACACCACTGGACGGAAGGTCTGTTTCCCTACTACCAGAGTGGGGAACGTAGAAAGACAGCCGCCCTCTGGACGTTACCTGCAGAAGCAGATTTAAGCCTGTACACATGGTCACTGCAAAATGTCTTGAGGGAGGTAATGGCCCAAAAATTTTAAAATAGGACACATACTTTAAGAAAACACTTTGAAGAACTAAGCTGTACTCACAGCCTGAAAAATTAAAAGGACTAGCCTTAAAGCTCAATTTCAACAGATTATGAGACACATGCAATTTCAACCACAAAGAGGTATCAGCTCACAGCAGTCAGAATAACCATCAGCAAAAAACTACAAAGAATAAATGCTAAAGGTGCTGTGGAGAAATGCATACCCTCAACTTTATGTGGGACGTAACCTGGAAAGAAGCGCTAAAGAGAACAGAAAGGAGGTGCCTTTAAAAGGTTAACGCTGAGCTACCATATGATCCAGGAGACCTATACCTGGACCTATAACCTAAGAAGACAGAACTGGAAAGACACAGGCAGGCAAATCTGCATTGCATAGTATTACAATAGCCAAGATATGGAAGTCACCAAAAAGTCCACCGACAGATGGGTGGACAAAGAAGAACTGCTACATGTACAGGTGGAATATGAGCTAGCGAAAGAATGAAACAATGCCATTGGCAGCACCATAGATGAGTCTAGAAGTAATCACGCAACTTGTAGTAAGTGACAAAGCGAAAGACACATATCCTATCATATCACATAGAGGTGTTACCTAAAAATTGATACAAACGAAGATATTTCCACAGAGAAAGGCAATCACAGAATCAGTACAAAAACGTATGGTTCACCAAATGGATAGGTGTGAGGATTGGACACATTACTATACTGGGGTTAACAGACATATAAAAACACATGTGAAATATAGAATCACCAAAGACGTACGCAACACCAAGAGAAGACTACTCAACATTGTGTCCTAACCTACATGGGAAAAGGATCTGAAGAAGAATAGATATATGTATATGTATGAAAGAACCACATCTTGCACACCTAGAACAAACAAAACGTTGTAATCAAATTTGCTGGGATTAAAAACTAAAACTTAAATTAAAAATACGAACAAGAAGTAATGAGACATAAATTTAAAAGGCTTTTTCCTGGCACATTCCATTGTAATTTACAGCCTAGAACACGACTTCCATTAAGGCTCTGTGGCCCTAGTGACCAGATTTGGTAAAGGAGAAATGCTGCCGCCTTGTGGCCGTTTCCCGCAAGAGCGGCTTTTAACCCACAGCTAATGGTCACTTAACATTCACAAGGACTCAGGGCTGTAAAGACACCTGCCCTCAAAATTGTGCTGAGGTAGGGAATGGATTAAAAATTTCAAAACAGGCAAATTTTTCAAGGAGATAGTATGAAGAGGTAAATTTTACTCACTGTCTTTTTAAAAAAAGAAAAATGGATAAAAGCTCAACCTCAGGAAGTATTAGACCCATGCAATCTAATCTACAAAAAGGTTTTAACTCACACCAGTCGACTGACCATCAGCAAAAAGTCTACAAACAATAAATGCTGAAGGGGTTTTAGAGAACTGTGTACCCTCCAGCTGCTGGTGAGATGTAAAGTGGTTAACAGCCAATAATGAGAACAGAAAGGAGCTGCGTTTGCGAGTAAAAATTGAGGTACCATTCAATCCAGCAGGTGCACCACTGGGCCTCTCACCTGAGAAGACCAGAATCGAGAAGACCCGGGCTGCAAAAGCAGCACTGCAGCCTTATTCACAATAGACAAGACAGTGAAGCAACCAACATGTCCATCCACAGGTGAATGGATAAAGAAGAAGTGGTCCATGTACACAATGGAATATTAGCCATGCAAAACAGTGAAACCCTGCTCCTTGTGGCTCCGCAAATGAGCCTGGAGACAATCACAAAACATGAGGTAAGTTGGAAAGCAAAAGACCTATATTCTATGATATCACTTATAGGCGTTATCTAATAACTGACACAAATGAACATATTTCCACAGAGAAAGGCACTCTCAGACTTAGAAAAAAAAACGATGCTTATCTAAAAGGAAAGGTGGGGGGATGGGATAAATGAAGATTAGTGTTACCATAGGTATACAAATACATATGATATACATATATCAAAAAGACCCACCCTATAGCAAGGGAGGTCTACGGAACACTCTGTAATAATTGACATGGGAAGAGGATCTCGACATGTATAGATATATATAATGTGTAAATGAACCAGAGTGTGTACACCTTGGACAAACAACATTCTAAACATTACCCCAATTTAAAAAATTAAAACAGCCAACAAGAATTAATCAAACATAAACTTATGGGGGGTTTTCCTGGCACATTCCATTCAAATTTACAAGCTAGGAAAACCACTTCCAGAACGGCTCTGCTGTCTTAGGAACCAGATTTGATAATGGAGAAGTGCGCCTGCCTTCTGGCCATTTAGTACAAGAGCAGCTTACACCCACTGCTAATCGTTATGAAATATTCACACACATTGCAGGCCTGTAAATGACACCTGCCTTCAAAAAAATATCCTGGGGACGAAAATCCACCAGAATATTAAAAAGAGGGCAATCTTTCAACAAGATAATTTCAAGAGGTATATTGAACTCACAATTTTTTCTAATACCAGAATACAAAAACGCCTGGAAAAATGATAAATTTTAGGAATTTTGAAAGACATGCAAACCCAAATTACAAAAACCTATCAGCTCACAGCAGTCAGAATGGCCATCAGCAAAAATGCTTCAAAAAATAAATGCTGAAGGGACTGTGGAGAAATGCGTACATTCGTCTCTAAGGGGGACGTGGTAAGAGCCTCTAATGAAAACACAATGGAAGTGCCTTGAAAAGGCAAACATTGAGCTACCCGTCAATCAGACATACCCACTGCTGGGCCTATCTCCTGAGAAAATGAGAATCAAAACTTCACAGGCTGGCAATCCTGCACTCCAGCCATATTTACCATAGCCAACATTTGGAAGCAACAAGAATGTCCATCAACAGAGGAATGCACCAAGAAGTAGTGGTCCTTGTATACAATGGAATATTACTACCGTAAAAAATATAACTTAAATTTAAAAAACAATGTAAGGGGACATCAGCATTTGTGGGTTTATCCGAGCACATTCCACTCTAATTTATAACCGAAGAACACCACTGGCGGGTAGGTCTGTTTCCCAAGTACCAGCGTGGGGAACGTAGAAAAGCTGCCACCCTCTGGCCGTTACCTGCAAAAGCAGCTTTAAAGCCTGGGCCAAAGGTCACTTCATATGAACAAGTACTGCAGAGCTATAAACGAAACCTGCCCTCAAAATGTCTTGAGGAAGGTAATGGTTAAAATATTTCAAAATGTGACACATACTTGAAGAAAACACTTTGAAGAACTAAGCCGTAATCACAGCTGGAGAAATGAAAAGGACATGCCTTAAAGCTCAATTTCAACGGATTATGAGACACATGCAAATTCAACCACAAAGAGGTATCAGCTCACACCAGTCAGAATAACCATCAGCAAAAAACTACAAAGAATAAATGCTAAAGGTGCTGTGGAGAAATGCATACCCTGAACTTTAAGTGGGACGTAACCTGGAAAGAGTCACTAAAGAGAACAGAATGGAGGTGCCTTTAAAAGGATAACGCTGAGCTACCATATGATCCAGGAGACCTATACGTGGACCTATAACCTAAGAAGACAGAATTGGAAAGACACAGGCAGGCAAATCTGCATTGCATAGTATTACAATAGCCAAGATATGGAAGTCACCAAAAAGTCCACCGACAGATGGGTGGACAAAGAAGTACTGCTACATGTACAGATGGAATACGAGCTAGCGAAAGAATGAAACAATGCCATTGGCAGCACCATAGATGAGTCTAGATGTAATCACGCAACTTGTAGTAAGTGACAAAGCGAAAGACACATATCCTATCATATCACATAGAGGTGTTCCCTAAAAATTGATACAAACGAAGATATTTCCACAGAGAAAGGCAATTACAGATTCAGTACAAAAACTTATGGTTCACCAAATGGAAAGTTGTGAGGATTGGATACATCACCATATTGAGGTCAACAGAGATATACAAACACACGTGAAATATATAATCACCAAAGACCTACAGAATACCAAGAGAAGACTACTCAACATTGTGTCATAACCTACATGGGAAAAGATTCCGAAGAAGAATAGATATATGTATATGTGTGAAAGAACCACATCTTGCACACCTAGAACAAACAAACCATTGTAATCAAATTTGCTGTGATAAAAAATAAAAATTATGTTAAAACTACGAACAAGAAGTAATGACACATAAACTTAAAGGGCTTTTTCCTGGCACATTCCATTCTAATTTACAACCTAGCACACCACTTCCAATAAGGCTCTGTTGCCCTAGTAATCAGATTTGGTAAAGGAGAGATGCTGCCGCCTTGTGGCCGTTTCCCGCAAGAGCAGCTTTAAACCCACAGCTAATGGTCACTTAAAATTCACAAGGACTCAGGGCTGTAAAGGACACCTGCCGTCAAAAATTGTGCTCAGGTAGGGAATGGACAAACTAATTCAAAACAGGCAAATGTTTCAAGAAGATAGTATGAAGAGGTAAGTATTCCTCACTCTCTTTTAAAAAACACAGGAAAATGGATAAAAGCTCAACCTCAGGAATTATTTGACTCATGCAATCTAATCAACCAAAAGGTTTCAACTCACACCTGTCGACTGACCGTCAGCCAAAAGTCTACAAACAATAAATGCTGATGGGGTTGTAGAGAACTGTGTAACCTCTAGGTGCTGGTGAGAAGTAAAGTGGTTAACAGCCAATAATGAGAACAGAAAGGAGCTGCGTTTAAAAGGAAAAGTTGAGGTACCATTCAATCCAGCAGGCACACCACTGGGCCTCTCACCTGACAAGACCAAAATCGAAAAGACACAGGCTGCAAAAGCTGCACTGCAGCCTTATTCAACATAACCAAGATGGGAAGCAACCAAAATGTCCATCAACGGGTGAATGGATAAAGAAGAAGGGGTCCATGTACACAATGAAATATTAGCCATGGAAAACAATGAAACACTGCTCTTTGAGGCACCAGAGATGAGCCTGGAGATAATCACAAAACATGAGGTAAGTCGGAAAGCAAAAGACCTATATCCTATGCTATCCCTTATAGGCGTTACCTAATAACTGACACAAATGAACATATTTCCACAGAGAAAGACACATACAGACTTAGAAAACCAACTATGCTCATCTAAAAGGAAAGGTGGGGGCAATGGATAAATGAGATTAGTGTTACTATACATATCCAAATACATACTATATACATATTTCAAAGAGACCGACCATATATAGCCAGGGAGGTCTACAGAACACTCTGTAATATTTTACATGGGAAGAGGATCTGTAGAATAGACCTATATAATATACCAATGAACCAGATTGTGTACCCCTAGGACAAACAATATTCTAATCTTAACCCCGATTAAAACAATTAACAAAAACTAGAAATAATGAGACATAAACTTATGGGGGTTTCTCCTGGCACATGCCATTCTAATTTACAACGTAGGAACACGACTTCCAGAAAGGCTCTGCTGCCCTAGTACCCAGATTTGGGTATGGTGAAATGCTGCCTCCTTGTGGCCATTTCCCCCAACAGCAGCTTTAAACCCACTGCTAAAGGTCACTAAATATTCACCAACTTGCAATTCTGTAAATGACAACTGCCCTCCAAATAAATCCTGGGATCAAAAATGGAGCAACAATTTCAAAAGAGGGCAACCTTCCAAGAAGACAATTTCAAGAGGTATATTGTGCTCACAGTTTTTTCTTTTAAGAGAAAAGAAAAAGGTGTGGGCAAATGATGTATTTTAGGAATTTTGAAAGACATGCAAACCCAAATTACAAAAAACTATCAGCTCACAGCAGTCAGAATGGCCATCAGCAAAAATGCTTCAAAAAAATAAATGCTGAAGGGACTGTGGAGAAATGCGTACACTCGGCTCTAAGGGGGACGTGGTAAGAGCCTCTAATGAAAACACAATGGAAGTGCCTTGAAAAGGTAAACATTGAGCTACCCGTCAATCAGTCATACCCATTTTTGGGCCTATCTCCTGAGAAAATGAGAATCAAAACGTCACAGCCTGGCAATCCTGCACTCCAGCCATATTTACCATAGCCAACATTTGGAAGCAATGAAAATGTCCATCAACAGAGGAATGCACCAAGAAGAACTGTTCCATGTACACAATGTAATATTACTCCAATAATAAATATAAGTTAAAGTTAAAAGACAAACATAAGAAAGGAGACATCAGCATTTGTGGGTTTATTCAGGCACATCCCACTCTAATTTAT
The DNA here is from genome assembly GCF_965194825.1 of Balaenoptera physalus. Taxonomy (NCBI): domain Eukaryota; kingdom Metazoa; phylum Chordata; class Mammalia; order Artiodactyla; family Balaenopteridae; genus Balaenoptera; species Balaenoptera physalus. Next base: position 84,001 of record NW_028125366.1, read on the forward strand.
AACCGAGGAACACCACTGGACGGAAGGTCTGTTTCCCTAGTACCAGAGTGGGGAACGTAGAAAGACTGCCGCCCTCTGGACGTTACCTGCAGAAGCAGATTTAAGCCTGTACACATGGTCACTGCAAAATGTCTTGAGGGAGGTAATGGCCCAAAAATTTTAAAATAGGACACATACTTTAAGAAAACACTTTGAAGAACTAAGCTGTACTCACAGCCTGAAAAATTAAAAGGACCAGCCTTAAAGCTCAATTTCAACAGATTATGAGACACATGCAATTTCAACCACAAAGAGGTATCAGCTCACAGCAGTCAGAATAACCATCAGCAAAAAACTACAAAGAATAAATGCTAAAGGTGCTGTGGAGAAATGCATACCCTCAACTTTATGTGGGACGTAACCTGGAAAGAAGCGCTAAAGAGAACAGAAAGGAGGTGCCTTTAAAAGGTTAACGCTGAGCTACCATATGATCCAGGAGACCTATACCTGGACCTATAACCTAAGAAGACAGAACTGGAAAGACACAGGCAGGCAAATCTGCATTGCATAGTATTACAATAGCCAAGATATGGAAGTCTCCAAAAAGTCAACCGACAGATGGGTGGACAAAGAAGAACTGCTACATGTACAGGTGGAATATGAGCTAGCGAAAAAATGAAACAATGCCATTGGCAGCACCATAGATGTGTCTAGAAGTAATCACGCAACTTGTAGTAAGTGACAAAGCGAAAGACACATATCCTATCATATCACATAGAGGTGTTACCTAAAAATTGATACAAACGAAGATATTTCCACAGAGAAAGGCAATCACAGAATCAGTACAAAAACGTATGGTTCACCAAATGGATAGGTGTGAGGATTGGACACATTACTATACTGGGGTTAACAGACAGAGAAAACCACATGTGAAATATAGAATCACCAAAGACGTACGCAACACCAAGAGAAGACTACTCAACATTGTGTCCTAACCTACATGGGAAAAGGATCTGAAGAAGAATAGATATATGTATATGTATGAAAGAACCACATCTTGCACACCTAGAACAAACAAAACGTTGTAATCAAATTTGCTGGGATTAAAAACTAAAACTTAAATTAAAAATACGAACAAGAAGTAATGAGACATAAATTTAAAAGGCTTTTTCCTGGCACATTCCATTGTAATTTACAGCCTAGAACACGACTTCCATTAAGGCTCTGTGGCCCTAGTGACCAGATTTGGTAAAGGAGAAATGCTGCCGCCTTGTGGCCGTTTCCCGCAAGAGCGGCTTTTAACCCACAGCTAATGGTCACTTAACATTCACAAGGACTCAGGGCTGTAAAGACACCTGCCCTCAAAATTGTGCTGAGGTAGGGAATGGATTAAAAATTTCAAAACAGGCAAATTTTTCAAGGAGATAGTATGAAGAGGTAAATTTTACTCACTGTCTTTTTAAAAAAAGAAAAATGGATAAAAGCTCAACCTCAGGAAGTATTAGACTCATGCAATCTAATCTACAAAAAGGTTTTAACTCACACCAGTCGACTGACCATCAGCAAAAAGTCTACAAACAATAAATGCTGAAGGGGTTTTAGAGAACTGTGTACCCTCTAGCTGCTGGTGAGATGTAAAGTGGTTAACAGCCAATAATGAGAACAGAAAGGAGCTGCGTTTGCGAGTAAAAATTGAGGTACCATTCAATCCAGCAGGTGCACCACTGGGCCTCTCACCTGAGAAGACCAGAATCGAGAAGACCCGGGCTGCAAAAGCAGCACTGCAGCCTTATTCACAATAGACAAGACAGTGAAGCAACCAACATGTCCATCCACAGGTGAATGGATAAAGAAGAAGTGGTCCATGTACACAATGGAATATTAGCCATGCAAAACAGTGAAACCCTGCTCCTTGTGGCTCCGCAAATGAGCCTGGAGACAATCACAAAACATGAGGTAAGTTGGAAAGCAAAAGACCTATATTCTATGATATCACTTATAGGCGTTATCTAATAACTGACACAAATGAACATATTTCCACAGAGAAAGGCACTCTCAGACTTAGAAAAAAAAACGATGCTTATCTAAAAGGAAAGGTGGGGGGATGGGATAAATGAAGATTAGCGTTACCATAGGTATACAAATACATATGATATACATATATCAAAAAGACCCACCCTATAGCAAGGGAGGTCTACGGAACACTCTGTAATAATTGACATGGGAAGAGGATCTCGACATGTATAGATATATATAATGTGTAAATGAACCAGAGTGTGTACACCTTGGACAAACAACATTCTAAACATTACCCCAATTTAAAAAATTAAAACAGCCAACAAGAATTAATCAAACATAAACTTATGGGGGGTTTTCCTGGCACATTCCATTCAAATTTACAAGCTAGGAAAACCACTTCCAGAATGGCTCTGCTGTCTTAGGAACCAGATTTGATAATGGAGAAGTGCGCCTGCCTTCTGGCCATTTAGTACAAGAGCAGCTTACACCCACTGCTAATCGTTATGAAATATTCACACACATTGCAGGCCTGTAAATGACACCTGCCTTCAAAAAAATATCCTGGGGACGAAAATCCACCAGAATATTAAAAAGAGGGCAATCTTTCAACAAGATAATTTCAAGAGGTATATTGAACTCACAATTTTTTCTAATACCAGAATACAAAAACGCCTGGAAAAATGATAAATTTTAGGAATTTTGAAAGACATGCAAACCCAAATTACAAAAACCTATCAGCTCACAGCAGTCAGAATGGCCATCAGCAAAAATGCTTCAAAAAATAAATGCTGAAGGGACTGTGGAGAAATGCGTACACTCGGCTCTAAGGGGGACGTGGTAAGAGCCTCTAATGAAAACACAATGGAAGTGCCTTGAAAAGGCAAACATTGAGCTACCCGTCAATCAGACATACCCACTGCTGGGCCTATCTCCTGAGAAAATGAGAATCAAAACTTCACAGGCTGGCAATCCTGCACTCCAGCCATATTTACCATAGCCAACATTTGGAAGCAACAAGAATGTCCATCAACAGAGGAATGCACCAAGAAGTAGTGGTCCTTGTATACAATGGAATATTACTACCGTAAAAAATATAACTTAAATTTAAAAAACAATGTAAGGAGACATCAGCATTTGTGGGTTTATCCGAGCACATTCCACTCTAATTTATAACCGAAGAACACCACTGGCGGGTAGGTCTGTTTCCCAAGTACCAGCGTGGGGAACGTAGAAAAGCTGCCACCCTCTGGCCGTTACCTGCAAAAGCAGCTTTAAAGCCTGGGCCAAAGGTCACTTCATATGAACAAGTACTGCAGAGCTATAAACGAAACCTGCCCTCAAAATGTCTTGAGGAAGGTAATGGTTAAAATATTTCAAAATGTGACACATACTTGAAGAAAACACTTTGAAGAACTAAGGCGTAATCACAGCTGGAGAAATGAAAAGGACATGCCTTAAAGCTCAATTTCAACGGATTATGAGACGCATGCAAATTCAACCACAAAGAGGTATCAGCTCACACCAGTCAGAATAACCATCAGCAAAAAACTACAAAGAATAAATGCTAAAGGTGCTGTGGAGAAATGCATATCCTGAACTTTAAGTGGGACGTAACCTGGAAAGAGTCACTAAAGAGAACAGAATGGAGGTGCCTTTAAAAGGATAACGCTGAGCTACCATATGATCCAGGAGACCTATACGTGGACCTATAACCTAAGAAGACAGAATTGGAAAGACACAGGCAGGCAAATCTGCATTGCATAGTATTACAATAGCCAAGATATGGAAGTCACCAAAAAGTCCACCGACAGATGGGTGGACAAAGAAGTACTGCTACATGTACAGATGGAATACGAGCTAGCGAAAGAATGAAACAATGCCATTGGCAGCACCATAGATGAGTCTAGATGTAATCACGCAACTTGTAGTAAGTGACAAAGCGAAAGACACATATCCTATCATATCACATAGAGGTGTTCCCTAAAAATTGATACAAACGAAGATATTTCCACAGAGAAAGGCAATTACAGATTCAGTACAAAAACTTATGGTTCACCAAATGGAAAGTTGTGAGGATTGGATACATCACCATATTGAGGTCAACAGAGATATACAAACACACGTGAAATATATAATCACCAAAGACCTACAGAATACCAAGAGAAGACTACTCAACATTGTGTCATAACCTACATGGGAAAAGATTCCGAAGAAGAATAGATATATGTATATGTGTGAAAGAACCACATCTTGCACACCTAGAACAAACAAACCATTGTAATCAAATTTGCTGTGATAAAAAATAAAAATTATGTTAAAACTACGAACAAGAAGTAATGACACATAAACTTAAAGGGCTTTTTCCTGGCACATTCCATTCTAATTTACAACCTAGCACACCACTTCCAATAAGGCTCTGTTGCCCTAGTAATCAGATTTGGTAAAGGAGAAATGCTGCCGCCTTGTGGCCGTTTCCCGCAAGAGCAGCTTTAAACCCACAGCTAATGGTCACTTAAAATTCACAAGGACTCAGGGCTGTAAAGGACACCTGCCGTCAAAAATTGTGCTCAGGTAGGGAATGGACAAACTAATTCAAAACAGGCAAATGTTTCAAGAAGATAGTATGAAGAGGTAAGTATTCCTCACTCTCTTTTAAAAAACACAGGAAAATGGATAAAAGCTCAACCTCAGGAATTATTAGACTCATGCAATCTAATCAACCAAAAGGTTTCAACTCACACCTGTCGACTGACCGTCAGCCAAAAGTCTACAAACAATAAATGCTGATGGGGTTGTAGAGAACTGTGTAACCTCTAGGTGCTGGTGAGAACTAAAGTGGTTAACAGCCAATAATGAGAACAGAAAGGAGCTGCGTTTAAAAGGAAAAGTTGAGGTACCATTCAATCCAGCAGGCGCACCACTGGGCCTCTCACCTGACAAGACCAGAATCGAAAAGACACAGGCTGCAAAAGCTGCACTGCAGCCTTATTCAAAATAACCAAGATGGGAAGCAACCAAAATGTCCATCAACGGGTGAATGGATAAAGAAGAAGGGGTCCATGTACACAATGAAATATTAGCCATGGAAAACAATGAAACACTGCTCTTTGAGGCACCAGAGATGAGCCTGGAGATAATCACAAAACATGAGGTAAGTCGGAAAGCAAAAGACCTATATCCTATGCTATCCCTTATAGGCGTTACCTAATAACTGACACAAATGAACATATTTCCACAGAGAAAGACACATACAGACTTAGAAAACCAACTATGCTCATCTAAAAGGAAAGGTGGGGGCAATGGATAAATGAGATTAGTGTTACTATACATATCCAAATACATACTATATACATATTTCAAAGAGACCGACCATATATAGCCAGGGAGGTCTACAGAACACTCTGTAATATTTTACATGGGAAGAGGATCTGTAGAATAGACCTATATAATATACCAATGAGCCAGATTGTGTACCCCTAGGACAAACAATATTCTAATCTTAACCCCGATTAAAACAATTAACAAAAACTAGAAATAATGAGACATAAACTTATGGGGGTTTCTCCTGGCACATGCCATTCTAATTTACAACGTAGGAACACGACTTCCAGAAAGGCTCTGCTGCCCTAGTACCCAGATTTGGGAATGGTGAAATGCTGCCTCCTTGTGGCCATTTCCCCCAACAGCAGCTTTAAACCCACTGCTAAAGGTCACTAAATATTCACCAACTTGCAATTCTGTAAATGACAACTGCCCTCCAAATAAATCCTGGGATCAAAAATGGAGCAACAATTTCAAAAGAGGGCAACCTTCCAAGAAGACAATTTCAAGAGGTATATTGTGCTCACAGTTTTTTCTTTTAAGAGAAAAGAAAAAGGTGTGGGCAAATGATGTATTTTAGGAATTTTGAAAGACATGCAAACCCAAATTACAAAAAACTATCAGCTCACAGCAGTCAGAATGGCCATCAGCAAAAATGCTTCAAAAAAATAAATGCTGAAGGGACTGTGGAGAAATGCGTACACTCGGCCCTAAGGGGGACGTGGTAAGAGCCTCTAATGAAAACACAATGGAAGTGCCTTGAAAAGGTAAACATTGAGCTACCCGTCAATCAGTCATACCCATTTTTGGGCCTATCTCCTGAGAAAATGAGAATCAAAACGTCACAGCCTGGCAATCCTGCACTCCAGCCATATTTACCATAGCCAACATTTGGAAGCAATGAAAATGTCCATCAACAGAGGAATGCACCAAGAAGAACTGTTCCATGTACACAATGTAATATTACTCCAATAATAAATATAAGTTAAAGTTAAAAGACAAACATAAGTAAGGAGACATCAGCATTTGTGGGTTTATTCAGGCACATCCCACTCTAATTTATAACCGAGGAACACCACTGGACGGAAGGTCTGTTTCCCTAGTACCAGAGTGGGGAACGTAGAAAGACTGCCGCCCTCTGGACGTTACCTGCAGAAGCAGATTTAAGCCTGTACACATGGTCACTGCAAAATGTCTTGAGGGAGGTAATGGCCCAAAAATTTTAAAATAGGACACATACTTTAAGAAAACACTTTGAAGAACTAAGCTGTACTCACAGCCTGAAAAATTAAAAGGACCAGCCTTAAAGCTCAATTTCAACAGATTATGAGACACATGCAATTTCAACCACAAAGAGGTATCAGCTCACAGCAGTCAGAATAACCATCAGCAAAAAACTACAAAGAATAAATGCTAAAGGTGCTATGGAGAAATGCATACCCTCAACTTTATGTGGGACGTAACCTGGAAAGAAGCGCTAAAGAGAACAGAATGGAGGTGCCTTTAAAAGGATAACGCTGAGCTACCATATGATCCAGGAGACCTATACCTGGACCTATAACCTAAGAAGACAGAACTGGAAAGACACAGGCAGGCAAATCTGCATTGCATAGTATTACAATAGCCAAGATATGGAAGTCACCAAAAAGTCCACCGACAGATGGGTGGACAAAGAAGAACTGCTACATGTACAGGTGGAATATGAGCTAGCGAAAAAATGAAACAATGCCATTGGCAGCACCATAGATGAGTCTAGAAGTAATCACGCAACTTGTAGTAAGTGACAAAGCGAAAGACACATATCCTATCATATCACATAGAGGTGTTCCCTAAAAATTGATACAAACGAAGATATTTCCACAGAGAAAGGCAATCACAGAATCAGTACAAAAACGTATGGTTCACCAAATGGATAGGTGTGAGGATTGGACACATTACTATACTGGGGTTAACAGACAGAGAAAACCACATGTGAAATATAGAATCACCAAAGACGTACGCAACACCAAGAGAAGACTACTCAACATTGTGTCCTAACCTACATGGGAAAAGGATCTGAAGAAGAATAGATATATGTATATGTATGAAAGAACCACATCTTGCACACCTAGAACAAACAAAACGTTGTAATCAAATTTGCTGGGATTAAAAACTAAAACTTAAATTAAAAATACGAACAAGAAGTAATGAGACATAAATTTAAAGGGCTTTTTCCTGGCACATTCCATTGTAATTTACAGCCTAGAACACGACTTCCATTAAGGCTCTGTGGCCCTAGTGACCAGATTTGGTAAAGGAGAAATGCTGCCGCCTTGTGGCCGTTTCCCGCAAGAGCGGCTTTTAACCCACAGCTAATGGTCACTTAACATTCACAAGGACTCAGGGCTGTAAAGACACCTGCCCTCAAAATTGTGCTGAGGTAGGGAATGGATTAAAAATTTCAAAACAGGCAAATTTTTCAAGGAGATAGTATGAAGAGGTAAATTTTACTCACTGTCTTTTTAAAAAAAGAAAAATGGATAAAAGCTCAACCTCAGGAAGTATTAGACTCATGCAATCTAATCTACAAAAAGGTTTTAACTCACACCGGTCGACTGACCATCAGCAAAAAGTCTACAAACAATAAATGCTGAAGGGGTTTTAGAGAACTGTGTACCCTCTAGCTGCTGGTGAGATGTAAAGTGGTTAACAGCCAATAATGAGAACAGAAAGGAGCTGCGTTTGCGAGTAAAAATTGAGGTACCATTCAATCCAGCAGGTGCACCACTGGGCCTCTCACCTGAGAAGACCAGAATCGAGAAGACCCGGGCTGCAAAAGCAGCACTGCAGCCTTATTCACAATAGACAAGACAGTGAAGCAACCAACATGTCCATCCACAGGTGAATGGATAAAGAAGAAGTGGTCCATGTACACAATGGAATATTAGCCATGCAAAACAGTGAAACCCTGCTCCTTGTGGCTCCGCAAATGAGCCTGGAGATAATCACAAAACATGAGGTAAGTTGGAAAGCAAAAGACCTATATTCTATGATATCACTTATAGGCGTTATCTAATAACTGACACAAATGAACATATTTCCACAGAGAAAGGCACTCTCAGACTTAGAAAAAAAAACGATGCTTATCTAAAAGGAAAGGTGGGGGGATGGGATAAATGAAGATTAGCGTTACCATAGGTATACAAATACATATGATATACATATATCAAAAAGACCCACCCTATAGCAAGGGAGGTCTACGGAACACTCTGTAATAATTGACATGGGAAGAGGATCTCGACATGTATAGATATATATAATGTGTAAATGAACCAGAGTGTGTACACCTTGGACAAACAACATTCTAAACATTACCCCAATTTAAAAAATTAAAACAGCCAACAAGAATTAATCAAACATAAACTTATGGGGGGTTTTCCTGGCACATTCCATTCAAATTTACAAGCTAGGAAAACCACTTCCAGAACGGCTCTGCTGTCTTAGGAACCAGATTTGATAATGGAGAAGTGCGCCTGCCTTCTGGCCATTTAGTACAAGAGCAGCTTACACCCACTGCTAATCGTTATGAAATATTCACACACATTGCAGGCCTGTAAATGACACCTGCCTTCAAAAAAATATCCTGGGGACGAAAATCCACCAGAATATTAAAAAGAGGGCAATCTTTCAACAAGATAATTTCAAGAGGTATATTGAACTCACAATTTTTTCTAATACCAGAATACAAAAACGCCTGGAAAAATGATAAATTTTAGGAATTTTGAAAGACATGCAAACCCAAATTACAAAAACCTATCAGCTCACAGCAGTCAGAATGGCCATCAGCAAAAATGCTTCAAAAAATAAATGCTGAAGGGACTGTGGAGAAATGCGTACACTCGGCTCTAAGGGGGACGTGGTAAGAGCCTCTAATGAAAACACAATGGAAGTGCCTTGAAAAGGCAAACATTGAGCTACCCGTCAATCAGACATACCCACTGCTGGGCCTATCTCCTGAGAAAATGAGAATCAAAACTTCACAGGCTGGCAATCCTGCACTCCAGCCATATTTACCATAGCCAACATTTGGAAGCAACAAGAATGTCCATCAACAGAGGAATGCACCAAGAAGTAGTGGTCCTTGTATACAATGGAATATTACTACCGTAAAAAATATAACTTAAATTTAAAAAACAATGTAAGGAGACATCAGCATTTGTGGGTTTATCCGAGCACATTCCACTCTAATTTATAACCGAAGAACACCACTGGCGGGTAGGTCTGTTTCCCAAGTACCAGCGTGGGGAACGTAGAAAAGCTGCCACCCTCTGGCCGTTACCTGCAAAAGCAGCTTTAAAGCCTGGGCCAAAGGTCACTTCATATGAACAAGTACTGCAGAGCTATAAACGAAACCTGCCCTCAAAATGTCTTGAGGAAGGTAATGGTTAAAATATTTCAAAATGTGACACATACTTGAAGAAAACACTTTGAAGAACTAAGGCGTAATCACAGCTGGAGAAATGAAAAGGACATGCCTTAAAGCTCAATTTCAACGGATTATGAGACGCATGCAAATTCAACCACAAAGAGGTATCAGCTCACACCAGTCAGAATAACCATCAGCAAAAAACTACAAAGAATAAATGCTAAAGGTGCTGTGGAGAAATGCATACCCTGAACTTTAAGTGGGACGTAACCTGGAAAGAGTCACTAAAGAGAACAGAATGGAGGTGCCTTTAAAAGGATAACGCTGAGCTACCATATGATCCAGGAGACCTATACGTGGACCTATAACCTAAGAAGACAGAATTGGAAAGACACAGGCAGGCAAATCTGCATTGCATAGTATTACAATAGCCAAGATATGGAAGTCACCAAAAAGTCCACCGACAGATGGGTGGACAAAGAAGTACTGCTACATGTACAGATGGAATACGAGCTAGCGAAAGAATGAAACAATGCCATTGGCAGCACCATAGATGAGTCTAGATGTAATCACGCAACTTGTAGTAAGTGACAAAGCGAAAGACACATATCCTATCATATCACATAGAGGTGTTCCCTAACAATTGATACAAACGAAGATATTTCCACAGAGAAAGGCAATTACAGATTCAGTACAAAAACTTATGGTTCACCAAATGGAAAGTTGTGAGGATTGGATACATCACCATATTGAGGTCAACAGAGCTATACAAACACACGTGAAATATATAATCACCAAAGACCTACAGAATACCAAGAGAAGACTACTCAACATTGTGTCATAACCTACATGGGAAAAGATTCCGAAGAAGAATAGATATATGTATATGTGTGAAAGAACCACATCTTGCACACCTAGAACAAACAAACCATTGTAATCAAATTTGCTGTGATAAAAAATAAAAATTATGTTAAAACTACGAACAAGAAGTAATGACACATAAACTTAAAGGGCTTTTTCCTGGCACATTCCATTCTAATTTACAACCTAGCACACCACTTCCAATAAGGCTCTGTTGCCCTAGTAATCAGATTTGGTAAAGGAGAAATGCTGCCGCCTTGTGGCCGTTTCCCGCAAGAGCAGCTTTAAACCCACAGCTAATGGTCACTTAAAATTCACAAGGACTCAGGGCTGTAAAGGACACCTGCCGTCAAAAATTGTGCTCAGGTAGGGAATGGACAAACTAATTCAAAACAGGCAAATGTTTCAAGAAGATAGTATGAAGAGGTAAGTATTCCTCACTCTCTTTTAAAAAACACAGGAAAATGGATAAAAGCTCAACCTCAGGAATTATTAGACTCATGCAATCTAATCAACCAAAAGGTTTCAACTCACACCTGTCGACTGACCGTCAGCCAAAAGTCTACAAACAATAAATGCTGATGGGGTTGTAGAGAACTGTGTAACCTCTAGGTGCTGGTGAGAACTAAAGTGGTTAACAGCCAATAATGAGAACAGAAAGGAGCTGCGTTTAAAAGGAAAAGTTGAGGTACCATTCAATCCAGCAGGCGCACCACTGGGCCTCTCACCTGACAAGACCAGAATCGAAAAGACACAGGCTGCAAAAGCTGCACTGCAGCCTTATTCAAAATAACCAAGATGGGAAGCAACCAAAATGTCCATCAACGGGTGAATGGATAAAGAAGAAGGGGTCCATGTACACAATGAAATATTAGCCATGGAAAACAATGAAACACTGCTCTTTGAGGCACCAGAGATGAGCCTGGAGATAATCACAAAACATGAGGTAAGTCGGAAAGCAAAAGACCTATATCCTATGCTATCCCTTATAGGCGTTACCTAATAACTGACACAAATGAACATATTTCCACAGAGAAAGACACATACAGACTTAGAAAACCAACTATGCTCATCTAAAAGGAAAGGTGGGGGCAATGGATAAATGAGATTAGTGTTACTATACATATCCAAATACATACTATATACATATTTCAAAGAGACCGACCATATATAGCCAGGGAGGTCTACAGAACACTCTGTAATATTTTACATGGGAAGAGGATCTGTAGAATAGACCTATATAATATACCAATGAGCCAGATTGTGTACCCCTAGGACAAACAATATTCTAATCTTAACCCCGATTAAAACAATTAACAAAAACTAGAAATAATGAGACATAAACTTATGGGGGTTTCTCCTGGCACATGCCATTCTAATTTACAACGTAGGAACACGACTTCCAGAAAGGCTCTGCTGCCCTAGTACCCAGATTTGGGAATGGTGAAATGCTGCCTCCTTGTGGCCATTTCCCCCAACAGCAGCTTTAAACCCACTGCTAAAGGTCACTAAATATTCACCAACTTGCAATTCTGTAAATGACAACTGCCCTCCAAATAAATCCTGGGATCAAAAATGGAGCAACAATTTCAAAAGAGGGCAACCTTCCAAGAAGACAATTTCAAGAGGTATATTGTGCTCACAGTTTTTTCTTTTAAGAGAAAAGAAAAAGGTGTGGGCAAATGATGTACTTTAGGAATTTTGAAAGACATGCAAACCCAAATTACAAAAAACTATCAGCTCACAGCAGTCAGAATGGCCATCAGCAAAAATGCTTCAAAAAAATAAATGCTGAAGGGACTGTGGAGAAATGCGTACACTCGGCCCTAAGGGGGACGTGGTAAGAGCCTCTAATGAAAACACAATGGAAGTGCCTTGAAAAGGTAAACATTGAGCTACCCGTCAATCAGTCATACCCATTTTTGGGCCTATCTCCTGAGAAAATGAGAATCAAAACGTCACAGCCTGGCAATCCTGCACTCCAGCCATATTTACCATAGCCAACATTTGGAAGCAATGAAAATGTCCATCAACAGAGGAATGCACCAAGAAGAACTGTTCCATGTACACAATGTAATATTACTCCAATAATAAATATAAGTTAAAGTTAAAAGACAAACATAAGTAAGGAGACATCAGCATTTGTGGGTTTATTCAGGCACATCCCACTCTAATTTATAACCGAGGAACACCACTGGACGGAAGGTCTGTTTCCCTAGTACCAGAGTGGGGAACGTAGAAAGACTGCCGCCCTCTGGACGTTACCTGCAGAAGCAGATTTAAGCCTGTACACATGGTCACTGCAAAATGTCTTGAGGGAGGTAATGGCCCAAAAATTTTAAAATAGGACACATACTTTAAGAAAACACTTTGAAGAACTAAGCTGTACTCACAGCCTGAAAAATTAAAAGGACCAGCCTTAAAGCTCAATTTCAACAGATTATGAGACACATGCAATTTCAACCACAAAGAGGTATCAGCTCACAGCAGTCAGAATAACCATCAGCAAAAAACTACAAAGAATAAATGCTAAAGGTGCTGTGGAGAAATGCATACCCTCAACTTTATGTGGGACGTAACCTGGAAAGAAGCGCTAAAGAGAACAGAAAGGAGGTGCCTTTAAAAGGTTAACGCTGAGCTACCATATGATCCAGGAGACCTATACCTGGACCTATAACCTAAGAAGACAGAACTGGAAAGACACAGGCAGGCAAATCTGCATTGCATAGGATTACAATAGCCAAGATATGGAAGTCACCAAAAAGTCCACCGACAGATGGGTGGACAAAGAAGTACTGCTACATGTACAGATGGAATACGAGCTAGCGAAAGAATGAAACAATGCCATTGGCAGCACCATAGATGAGTCTAGATGTAATCACGCAACTTGTAGTAAGTGACAAAGCGAAAGACACATATCCTATCATATCACATAGAGGTGTTCCCTAAAAATTGATACAAACGAAGATATTTCCACAGAGAAAGGCAATCACAGAATCAGTACAAAAACGTATGGTTCACCAAATGGATAGGTGTGAGGATTGGACACATTACTATACTGGGGTTAACAGACATATAAAAACACATGTGAAATATAGAATCACCAAAGACGTACGCAACACCAAGAGAAGACTACTCAACATTGTGTCCTAACCTACATGGGAAAAGGATCTGAAGAAGAATAGATATATGTATATGTATGAAAGAACCACATCTTGCACACCTAGAACAAACAAAACGTTGTAATCAAATTTGCTGGGATTAAAAACTAAAACTTAAATTAAAAATACGAACAAGAAGTAATGAGACATAAATTTAAAAGGCTTTTTCCTGGCACATTCCATTGTAATTTACAGCCTAGAACACGACTTCCATTAAGGCTCTGTGGCCCTAGTGACCAGATTTGGTAAAGGAGAAATGCTGCCGCCTTGTGGCCGTTTCCCGCAAGAGCGGCTTTTAACCCACAGCTAATGGTCACTTAACATTCACAAGGACTCAGGGCTGTAAAGACACCTGCCCTCAAAATTGTGCTGAGGTAGGGAATGGATTAAAAATTTCAAAACAGGCAAATTTTTCAAGGAGATAGTATGAAGAGGTAAATTTTACTCACTGTCTTTTTAAAAAAAGAAAAATGGATAAAAGCTCAACCTCAGGAAGTATTAGACTCATGCAATCTAATCTACAAAAAGGTTTTAACTCACACCGGTCGACTGACCATCAGCAAAAAGTCTACAAACAATAAATGCTGAAGGGGTTTTAGAGAACTGTGTACCCTCTAGCTGCTGGTGAGATGTAAAGTGGTTAACAGCCAATAATGAGAACAGAAAGGAGCTGCGTTTGCGAGTAAAAATTGAGGTACCATTCAATCCAGCAGGTGCACCACTGGGCCTCTCACCTGAGAAGACCAGAATCGAGAAGACCCGGGCTGCAAAAGCAGCACTGCAGCCTTATTCACAATAGACAAGACAGTGAAGCAACCAACATGTCCATCCACAGGTGAATGGATAAAGAAGAAGTGGTCCATGTACACAATGGAATATTAGCCATGCAAAACAGTGAAACCCTGCTCCTTGTGGCTCCGCAAATGAGCCTGGAGATAATCACAAAACATGAGGTAAGTTGGAAAGCAAAAGACCTATATTCTATGATATCACTTATAGGCGTTATCTAATAACTGACACAAATGAACATATTTCCACAGAGAAAGGCACTCTCAGACTTAGAAAAAAAAACGATGCTTATCTAAAAGGAAAGGTGGGGGGATGGGATAAATGAAGATTAGCGTTACCATAGGTATACAAATACATATGATATACATATATCAAAAAGACCCACCCTATAGCAAGGGAGGTCTACGGAACACTCTGTAATAATTGACATGGGAAGAGGATCTCGACATGTATAGATATATATAATGTGTAAATGAACCAGAGTGTGTACACCTTGGACAAACAACATTCTAAACATTACCCCAATTTAAAAAATTAAAACAGCCAACAAGAATTAATCAAACATAAACTTATGGGGGGTTTTCCTGGCACATTCCATTCAAATTTACAAGCTAGGAAAACCACTTCCAGAACGGCTCTGCTGTCTTAGGAACCAGATTTGATAATGGAGAAGTGCGCCTGCCTTCTGGCCATTTAGTACAAGAGCAGCTTACACCCACTGCTAATCGTTATGAAATATTCACACACATTGCAGGCCTGTAAATGACACCTGCCTTCAAAAAAATATCCTGGGGACGAAAATCCACCAGAATATTAAAAAGAGGGCAATCTTTCAACAAGATAATTTCAAGAGGTATATTGAACTCACAATTTTTTCTAATACCAGAATACAAAAACGCCTGGAAAAATGATAAATTTTAGGAATTTTGAAAGACATGCAAACCCAAATTACAAAAACCTATCAGCTCACAGCAGTCAGAATGGCCATCAGCAAAAATGCTTCAAAAAATAAATGCTGAAGGGACTGTGGAGAAATGCGTACACTCGGCTCTAAGGGGGACGTGGTAAGAGCCTCTAATGAAAACACAATGGAAGTGCCTTGAAAAGGCAAACATTGAGCTACCCGTCAATCAGACATACCCACTGCTGGGCCTATCTCCTGAGAAAATGAGAATCAAAACTTCACAGGCTGGCAATCCTGCACTCCAGCCATATTTACCATAGCCAACATTTGGAAGCAACAAGAATGTCCATCAACAGAGGAATGCACCAAGAAGTAGTGGTCCTTGTATACAATGGAATATTACTACCGTAAAAAATATAACTTAAATTTAAAAAACAATGTAAGGAGACATCAGCATTTGTGGGTTTATCCGAGCACATTCCACTCTAATTTATAACCGAAGAACACCACTGGCGGGTAGGTCTGTTTCCCAAGTACCAGCGTGGGGAACGTAGAAAAGCTGCCACCCTCTGGCCGTTACCTGCAAAAGCAGCTTTAAAGCCTGGGCCAAAGGTCACTTCATATGAACAAGTACTGCAGAGCTATAAACGAAACCTGCCCTCAAAATGTCTTGAGGAAGGTAATGGTTAAAATATTTCAAAATGTGACACATACTTGAAGAAAACACTTTGAAGAACTAAGGCGTAATCACAGCTGGAGAAATGAAAAGGACATGCCTTAAAGCTCAATTTCAACGGATTATGAGACACATGCAAATTCAACCACAAAGAGGTATCAGCTCACACCAGTCAGAATAACCATCAGCAAAAAACTACAAAGAATAAATGCTAAAGGTGCTGTGGAGAAATGCATACCCTGAACTTTAAGTGGGACGTAACCTGGAAAGAGTCACTAAAGAGAACAGAATGGAGGTGCCTTTAAAAGGATAACGCTGAGCTACCATATGATCCAGGAGACCTATACGTGGACCTATAACCTAAGAAGACAGAATTGGAAAGACACAGGCAGGCAAATCTGCATTGCATAGTATTACAATAGCCAAGATATGGAAGTCACCAAAAAGTCCACCGACAGATGGGTGGACAAAGAAGTACTGCTACATGTACAGATGGAATACGAGCTAGCGAAAGAATGAAACAATGCCATTGGCAGCACCATAGATGAGTCTAGATGTAATCACGCAACTTGTAGTAAGTGACAAAGCGAAAGACACATATCCTATCATATCACATAGAGGTGTTCCCTAACAATTGATACAAACGAAGATATTTCCACAGAGAAAGGCAATTACAGATTCAGTACAAAAACTTATGGTTCACCAAATGGAAAGTTGTGAGGATTGGATACATCACCATATTGAGGTCAACAGAGCTATACAAACACACGTGAAATATATAATCACCAAAGACCTACAGAATACCAAGAGAAGACTACTCAACATTGTGTCATAACCTACATGGGAAAAGATTCCGAAGAAGAATAGATATATGTATATGTGTGAAAGAACCACATCTTGCACACCTAGAACAAACAAACCATTGTAATCAAATTTGCTGTGATAAAAAATAAAAATTATGTTAAAACTACGAACAAGAAGTAATGACACATAAACTTAAAGGGCTTTTTCCTGGCACATTCCATTCTAATTTACAACCTAGCACACCACTTCCAATAAGGCTCTGTTGCCCTAGTAATCAGATTTGGTAAAGGAGAAATGCTGCCGCCTTGTGGCCGTTTCCCGCAAGAGCAGCTTTAAACCCACAGCTAATGGTCACTTAAAATTCACAAGGACTCAGGGCTGTAAAGGACACCTGCCGTCAAAAATTGTGCTCAGGTAGGGAATGGACAAACTAATTCAAAACAGGCAAATGTTTCAAGAAGATAGTATGAAGAGGTAAGTATTCCTCACTCTCTTTTAAAAAACACAGGAAAATGGATAAAAGCTCAACCTCAGGAATTATTAGACTCATGCAATCTAATCAACCAAAAGGTTTCAACTCACACCTGTCGACTGACCGTCAGCCAAAAGTCTACAAACAATAAATGCTGATGGGGTTGTAGAGAACTGTGTAACCTCTAGGTGCTGGTGAGAACTAAAGTGGTTAACAGCCAATAATGAGAACAGAAAGGAGCTGCGTTTAAAAGGAAAAGTTGAGGTACCATTCAATCCAGCAGGCGCACCACTGGGCCTCTCACCTGACAAGACCAGAATCGAAAAGACACAGGCTGCAAAAGCTGCACTGCAGCCTTATTCAAAATAACCAAGATGGGAAGCAACCAAAATGTCCATCAACGGGTGAATGGATAAAGAAGAAGGGGTCCATGTACACAATGAAATATTAGCCATGGAAAACAATGAAACACTGCTCTTTGAGGCACCAGAGATGAGCCTGGAGATAATCACAAAACATGAGGTAAGTCGGAAAGCAAAAGACCTATATCCTATGCTATCCCTTATAGGCGTTACCTAATAACTGACACAAATGAACATATTTCCACAGAGAAAGACACATACAGACTTAGAAAACCAACTATGCTCATCTAAAAGGAAAGGTGGGGGCAATGGATAAATGAGATTAGTGTTACTATACATATCCAAATACATACTATATACATATTTCAAAGAGACCGACCATATATAGCCAGGGATGTCTACAGAACACTCTGTAATATTTTACATGGGAAGAGGATCTGTAGAATAGACCTATATAATATACCAATGAGCCAGATTGTGTACCCCTAGGACAAACAATATTCTAATCTTAACCCCGATTAAAACAATTAAAAAAACTAGAAATAATGAGATATAAACTTATGGGGGTTTCTCCTGGCACATGCCATTCTAATTTACAACGTAGGAACACGACTTCCAGAAAGGCTCTGCTGCCCTAGTACCCAGATTTGGGAATGGTGAAATGCTGCCTCCTTGTGGCCATTTCCCCCAACAGCAGCTTTAAACCCACTGCTAAAGGTCACTAAATATTCACCAACTTGCAATTCTGTAAATGACAACTGCCCTCCAAATAAATCCTGGGATCAAAAATGGAGCAACAATTTCAAAAGAGGGCAACCTTCCAAGAAGACAATTTCAAGAGGTATATTGTGCTCACAGTTTTTTCTTTTCAGAGAAAAGAAAAAGGTGTGGGCAAATGATGTATTTTAGGAATTTTGAAAGACATGCAAACCCAAATTACAAAAAACTATCAGCTCACAGCAGTCAGAATGGCCATCAGCAAAAATGCTTCAAAAAAATAAATGCTGAAGGGACTGTGGAGAAATGCGTACACTCGGCCCTAAGGGGGACGTGGTAAGAGCCTCTAATGAAAACACAATGGAAGTGCCTTGAAAAGGTAAACATTGAGCTACCCGTCAATCAGTCATACCCATTTTTGGGCCTATCTCCTGAGAAAATGAGAATCAAAACGTCACAGCCTGGCAATCCTGCACTCCAGCCATATTTACCATAGCCAACATTTGGAAGCAATGAAAATGTCCATCAACAGAGGAATGCACCAAGAAGAACTGTTCCATGTACACAATGTAATATTACTCCAATAATAAATATAAGTTAAAGTTAAAAGACAAACATAAGTAAGGAGACATCAGCATTTGTGGGTTTATTCAGGCACATCCCACTCTAATTTATAACCGAGGAACACCACTGGACGGAAGGTCTGTTTCCCTAGTACCAGAGTGGGGAACGTAGAAAGACTGCCGCCCTCTGGACGTTACCTGCAGAAGCAGATTTAAGCCTGTACACATGGTCACTGCAAAATGTCTTGAGGGAGGTAATGGCCCAAAAATTTTAAAATAGGACACATACTTTAAGAAAACACTTTGAAGAACTAAGCTGTACTCACAGCCTGAAAAATTAAAAGGACCAGCCTTAAAGCTCAATTTCAACAGATTATGAGACACATGCAATTTCAACCACAAAGAGGTATCAGCTCACAGCAGTCAGAATAACCATCAGCAAAAAACTACAAAGAATAAATGCTAAAGGTGCTGTGGAGAAATGCATACCCTCAACTTTATGTGGGACGTAACCTGGAAAGAAGCGCTAAAGAGAACAGAAAGGAGGTGCCTTTAAAAGGTTAACGCTGAGCTACCATATGATCCAGGAGACCTATACCTGGACCTATAACCTAAGAAGACAGAACTGGAAAGACACAGGCAGGCAAATCTGCATTGCATAGTATTACAATAGCCAAGATATGGAAGTCACCAAAAAGTCCACCGACAGATGGGTGGACAAAGAAGTACTGCTACATGTACAGATGGAATACGAGCTAGCGAAAGAATGAAACAATGCCATTGGCAGCACCATAGATGAGTCTAGATGTAATCACGCAACTTGTAGTAAGTGACAAAGCGAAAGACACATATCCTATCATATCACATAGAGGTGTTCCCTAAAAATTGATACAAACGAAGATATTTCCACAGAGAAAGGCAATCACAGAATCAGTACAAAAACGTATGGTTCACCAAATGGATAGGTGTGAGGATTGGACACATTACTATACTGGGGTTAACAGACATATAAAAACACATGTGAAATATAGAATCACCAAAGACGTACGCAACACCAAGAGAAGACTACTCAACATTGTGTCCTAACCTACATGGGAAAAGGATCTGAAGAAGAATAGATATATGTATATGTATGAAAGAACCACATCTTGCACACCTAGAACAAACAAAACGTTGTAATCAAATTTGCTGGGATTAAAAACTAAAACTTAAATTAAAAATACGAACAAGAAGTAATGAGACATAAATTTAAAAGGCTTTTTCCTGGCACATTCCATTGTAATTTACAGCCTAGAACACGACTTCCATTAAGGCTCTGTGGCCCTAGTGACCAGATTTGGTAAAGGAGAAATGCTGCCGCCTTGTGGCCGTTTCCCGCAAGAGCGGCTTTTAACCCACAGCTAATGGTCACTTAACATTCACAAGGACTCAGGGCTGTAAAGACACCTGCCCTCAAAATTGTGCTGAGGTAGGGAATGGATTAAAAATTTCAAAACAGGCAAATTTTTCAAGGAGATAGTATGAAGAGGTAAATTTTACTCACTGTCTTTTTAAAAAAAGAAAAATGGATAAAAGCTCAACCTCAGGAAGTATTAGACTCATGCAATCTAATCTACAAAAAGGTTTTAACTCACACCGGTCGACTGACCATCAGCAAAAAGTCTACAAACAATAAATGCTGAAGGGGTTTTAGAGAACTGTGTACCCTCTAGCTGCTGGTGAGATGTAAAGTGGTTAACAGCCAATAATGAGAACAGAAAGGAGCCGCGTTTGCGAGTAAAAATTGAGGTACCATTCAATCCAGCAGGTGCACCACTGGGCCTCTCACCTGAGAAGACCAGAATCGAGAAGACCCGGGCTGCAAAAGCAGCACTGCAGCCTTATTCACAATAGACAAGACAGTGAAGCAACCAACATGTCCATCCACAGGTGAATGGATAAAGAAGAAGTGGTCCATGTACACAATGGAATATTAGCCATGCAAAACAGTGAAACCCTGCTCCTTGTGGCTCCGCAAATGAGCCTGGAGATAATCACAAAACATGAGGTAAGTTGGAAAGCAAAAGACCTATATTCTATGATATCACTTATAGGCGTTATCTAATAACTGACACAAATGAACATATTTCCACAGAGAAAGGCACTCTCAGACTTAGAAAAAAAAACGATGCTTATCTAAAAGGAAAGGTGGGGGGATGGGATAAATGAAGATTAGCGTTACCATAGGTATACAAATACATATGATATACATATATCAAAAAGACCCACCCTATAGCAAGGGAGGTCTACGGAACACTCTGTAATAATTGACATGGGAAGAGGATCTCGACATGTATAGATATATATAATGTGTAAATGAACCAGAGTGTGTACACCTTGGACAAACAACATTCTAAACATTACCCCAATTTAAAAAATTAAAACAGCCAACAAGAATTAATCAAACATAAACTTATGGGGGGTTTTCCTGGCACATTCCATTCAAATTTACAAGCTAGGAAAACCACTTCCAGAACGGCTCTGCTGTCTTAGGAACCAGATTTGATAATGGAGAAGTGCGCCTGCCTTCTGGCCATTTAGTACAAGAGCAGCTTACACCCACTGCTAATCGTTATGAAATATTCACACACATTGCAGGCCTGTAAATGACACCTGCCTTCAAAAAAATATCCTGGGGACGAAAATCCACCAGAATATTAAAAAGAGGGCAATCTTTCAACAAGATAATTTCAAGAGGTATATTGAACTCACAATTTTTTCTAATACCAGAATACAAAAACGCCTGGAAAAATGATAAATTTTAGGAATTTTGAAAGACATGCAAACCCAAATTACAAAAACCTATCAGCTCACAGCAGTCAGAATGGCCATCAGCAAAAATGCTTCAAAAAATAAATGCTGAAGGGACTGTGGAGAAATGCGTACACTCGGCTCTAAGGGGGACGTGGTAAGAGCCTCTAATGAAAACACAATGGAAGTGCCTTGAAAAGGCAAACATTGAGCTACCCGTCAATCAGACATACCCACTGCTGGGCCTATCTCCTGAGAAAATGAGAATCAAAACTTCACAGGCTGGCAATCCTGCACTCCAGCCATATTTACCATAGCCAACATTTGGAAGCAACAAGAATGTCCATCAACAGAGGAATGCACCAAGAAGTAGTGGTCCTTGTATACAATGGAATATTACTACCGTAAAAAATATAACTTAAATTTAAAAAACAATGTAAGGAGACATCAGCATTTGTGGGTTTATCCGAGCACATTCCACTCTAATTTATAACCGAAGAACACCACTGGCGGGTAGGTCTGTTTCCCAAGTACCAGCGTGGGGAACGTAGAAAAGCTGCCACCCTCTGGCCGTTACCTGCAAAAGCAGCTTTAAAGCCTGGGCCAAAGGTCACTTCATATGAACAAGTACTGCAGAGCTATAAACGAAACCTGCCCTCAAAATGTCTTGAGGAAGGTAATGGTTAAAATATTTCAAAATGTGACACATACTTGAAGAAAACACTTTGAAGAACTAAGGCGTAATCACAGCTGGAGAAATGAAAAGGACATGCCTTAAAGCTCAATTTCAACGGATTATGAGACACATGCAAATTCAACCACAAAGAGGTATCAGCTCACACCAGTCAGAATAACCATCAGCAAAAAACTACAAAGAATAAATGCTAAAGGTGCTGTGGAGAAATGCATACCCTGAACTTTAAGTGGGACGTAACCTGGAAAGAGTCACTAAAGAGAACAGAATGGAGGTGCCTTTAAAAGGATAACGCTGAGCTACCATATGATCCAGGAGACCTATACGTGGACCTATAACCTAAGAAGACAGAATTGGAAAGACACAGGCAGGCAAATCTGCATTGCATAGTATTACAATAGCCAAGATATGGAAGTCACCAAAAAGTCCACCGACAGATGGGTGGACAAAGAAGTACTGCTACATGTACAGATGGAATACGAGCTAGCGAAAGAATGAAACAATGCCATTGGCAGCACCATAGATGAGTCTAGATGTAATCACGCAACTTGTAGTAAGTGACAAAGCGAAAGACACATATCCTATCATATCACATAGAGGTGTTCCCTAACAATTGATACAAACGAAGATATTTCCACAGAGAAAGGCAATTACAGATTCAGTACAAAAACTTATGGTTCACCAAATGGAAAGTTGTGAGGATTGGATACATCACCATATTGAGGTCAACAGAGCTATACAAACACACGTGAAATATATAATCACCAAAGACCTACAGAATACCAAGAGAAGACTACTCAACATTGTGTCATAACCTACATGGGAAAAGATTCCGAAGAAGAATAGATATATGTATATGTGTGAAAGAACCACATCTTGCACACCTAGAACAAACAAACCATTGTAATCAAATTTGCTGTGATAAAAAATAAAATTATGTTAAAACTACGAACAAGAAGTAATGACACATAAACTTAAAGGGCTTTTTCCTGGCACATTCCATTCTAATTTACAACCTAGCACACCACTTCCAATAAGGCTCTGTTGCCCTAGTAATCAGATTTGGTAAAGGAGAAATGCTGCCGCCTTGTGGCCGTTTCCCGCAAGAGCAGCTTTAAACCCACAGCTAATGGTCACTTAAAATTCACAAGGACTCAGGGCTGTAAAGGACACCTGCCGTCAAAAATTGTGCTCAGGTAGGGAATGGACAAACTAATTCAAAACAGGCAAATGTTTCAAGAAGATAGTATGAAGAGGTAAGTATTCCTCACTCTCTTTTAAAAAACACAGGAAAATGGATAAAAGCTCAACCTCAGGAATTATTAGACTCATGCAATCTAATCAACCAAAAGGTTTCAACTCACACCTGTCGACTGACCGTCAGCCAAAAGTCTACAAACAATAAATGCTGATGGGGTTGTAGAGAACTGTGTAACCTCTAGGTGCTGGTGAGAACTAAAGTGGTTAACAGCCAGTAATGAGAACAGAAAGGAGCTGCGTTTAAAAGGAAAAGTTGAGGTACCATTCAATCCAGCAGGCACACCACTGGGCCTCTCACCTGACAAGACCAGAATCGAAAAGACACAGGCTGCAAAAGCTGCACTGCAGCCTTATTCAAAATAACCAAGATGGGAAGCAACCAAAATGTCCATCAACGGGTGAATGGATAAAGAAGAAGGGGTCCATGTACACAATGAAATATTAGCCATGGAAAACAATGAAACACTGCTCTTTGAGGCACCAGAGATGAGCCTGGAGATAATCACAAAACATGAGGTAAGTCGGAAAGCAAAAGACCTATATCCTATGCTATCCCTTATAGGCGTTACCTAATAACTGACACAAATGAACATATTTCCACAGAGAAAGACACATACAGACTTAGAAAACCAACTATGCTCATCTAAAAGGAAAGGTGGGGGCAATGGATAAATGAGATTAGTGTTACTATACATATCCAAATACATACTATATACATATTTCAAAGAGACCGACCATATATAGCCAGGGAGGTCTACAGAACACTCTGTAATATTTTACATGGGAAGAGGATCTGTAGAATAGACCTATATAATATACCAATGAGCCAGATTGTGTACCCCTAGGACAAACAATATTCTAATCTTAACCCCGATTAAAACAATTAACAAAAACTAGAAATAATGAGACATAAACTTATGGGGGTTTCTCCTGGCACATGCCATTCTAATTTACAACGTAGGAACACGACTTCCAGAAAGGCTCTGCTGCCCTAGTACCCAGATTTGGGAATGGTGAAATGCTGCCTCCTTGTGGC
This sequence comes from Balaenoptera physalus, assembly GCF_965194825.1. Lineage (NCBI taxonomy): Eukaryota > Metazoa > Chordata > Mammalia > Artiodactyla > Balaenopteridae > Balaenoptera > Balaenoptera physalus. Next base: position 108,814 of record NW_028125366.1, read on the forward strand.
CATTTCCCCCAACAGCAGCTTTAAACCCACTGCTAAAGGTCACTAAATATTCACCAACTTGCAATTCTGTAAATGACAACTGCCCTCCAAATAAATCCTGGGATCAAAAATGGAGCAACAATTTCAAAAGAGGGCAACCTTCCAAGAAGACAATTTCAAGAGGTATATTGTGCTCACAGTTTTTTCTTTTCAGAGAAAAGAAAAAGGTGTGGGCAAATGATGTATTTTAGGAATTTTGAAAGACATGCAAACCCAAATTACAAAAAACTATCAGCTCACAGCAGTCAGAATGGCCATCAGCAAAAATGCTTCAAAAAAATAAATGCTGAAGGGACTGTGGAGAAATGCGTACACTCGGCCCTAAGGGGGACGTGGTAAGAGCCTCTAATGAAAACACAATGGAAGTGCCTTGAAAAGGTAAACATTGAGCTACCCGTCAATCAGTCATACCCATTTTTGGGCCTATCTCCTGAGAAAATGAGAATCAAAACGTCACAGCCTGGCAATCCTGCACTCCAGCCATATTTACCATAGCCAACATTTGGAAGCAATGAAAATGTCCATCAACAGAGGAATGCACCAAGAAGAACTGTTCCATGTACACAATGTAATATTACTCCAATAATAAATATAAGTTAAAGTTAAAAGACAAACATAAGTAAGGAGACATCAGCATTTGTGGGTTTATTCAGGCACATCCCACTCTAATTTATAACCGAGGAACACCACTGGACGGAAGGTCTGTTTCCCTAGTACCAGAGTGGGGAACGTAGAAAGACTGCCGCCCTCTGGACGTTACCTGCAGAAGCAGATTTAAGCCTGTACACATGGTCACTGCAAAATGTCTTGAGGGAGGTAATGGCCCAAAAATTTTAAAATAGGACACATACTTTAAGAAAACACTTTGAAGAACTAAGCTGTACTCACAGCCTGAAAAATTAAAAGGACCAGCCTTAAAGCTCAATTTCAACAGATTATGAGACACATGCAATTTCAACCACAAAGAGGTATCAGCTCACAGCAGTCAGAATAACCATCAGCAAAAAACTACAAAGAATAAATGCTAAAGGTGCTGTGGAGAAATGCATACCCTCAACTTTATGTGGGACGTAACCTGGAAAGAAGCGCTAAAGAGAACAGAAAGGAGGTGCCTTTAAAAGGTTAACGCTGAGCTACCATATGATCCAGGAGACCTATACCTGGACCTATAACCTAAGAAGACAGAACTGGAAAGACACAGGCAGGCAAATCTGCATTGCATAGGATTACAATAGCCAAGATATGGAAGTCACCAAAAAGTCCACCGACAGATGGGTGGACAAAGAAGTACTGCTACATGTACAGGTGGAATACGAGCTAGCGAAAGAATGAAACAATGCCATTGGCAGCACCATAGATGAGTCTAGATGTAATCACGCAACTTGTAGTAAGTGACAAAGCGAAAGACACATATCCTATCATATCACATAGAGGTGTTCCCTAAAAATTGATACAAACGAAGATATTTCCACAGAGAAAGGCAATCACAGAATCAGTACAAAAACGTATGGTTCACCAAATGGATAGGTGTGAGGATTGGACACATTACTATACTGGGGTTAACAGACATATAAAAACACATGTGAAATATAGAATCACCAAAGACGTACGCAACACCAAGAGAAGACTACTCAACATTGTGTCCTAACCTACATGGGAAAAGGATCTGAAGAAGAATAGATATATGTATATGTATGAAAGAACCACATCTTGCACACCTAGAACAAACAAAACGTTGTAATCAAATTTGCTGGGATTAAAAACTAAAACTTAAATTAAAAATACGAACAAGAAGTAATGAGACATAAATTTAAAAGGCTTTTTCCTGGCACATTCCATTGTAATTTACAGCCTAGAACACGACTTCCATTAAGGCTCTGTGGCCCTAGTGACCAGATTTGGTAAAGGAGAAATGCTGCCGCCTTGTGGCCGTTTCCCGCAAGAGCGGCTTTTAACCCACAGCTAATGGTCACTTAACATTCACAAGGACTCAGGGCTGTAAAGACACCTGCCCTCAAAATTGTGCTGAGGTAGGGAATGGATTAAAAATTTCAAAACAGGCAAATTTTTCAAGGAGATAGTATGAAGAGGTAAATTTTACTCACTGTCTTTTTAAAAAAAGAAAAATGGATAAAAGCTCAACCTCAGGAAGTATTAGACTCATGCAATCTAATCTACAAAAAGGTTTTAACTCACACCGGTCGACTGACCATCAGCAAAAAGTCTACAAACAATAAATGCTGAAGGGGTTTTAGAGAACTGTGTACCCTCTAGCTGCTGGTGAGATGTAAAGTGGTTAACAGCCAATAATGAGAACAGAAAGGAGCTGCGTTTGCGAGTAAAAATTGAGGTACCATTCAATCCAGCAGGTGCACCACTGGGCCTCTCACCTGAGAAGACCAGAATCGAGAAGACCCGGGCTGCAAAAGCAGCACTGCAGCCTTATTCACAATAGACAAGACAGTGAAGCAACCAACATGTCCATCCACAGGTGAATGGATAAAGAAGAAGTGGTCCATGTACACAATGGAATATTAGCCATGCAAAACAGTGAAACCCTGCTCCTTGTGGCTCCGCAAATGAGCCTGGAGATAATCACAAAACATGAGGTAAGTTGGAAAGCAAAAGACCTATATTCTATGATATCACTTATAGGCGTTATCTAATAACTGACACAAATGAACATATTTCCACAGAGAAAGGCACTCTCAGACTTAGAAAAAAAAACGATGCTTATCTAAAAGGAAAGGTGGGGGGATGGGATAAATGAAGATTAGCGTTACCATAGGTATACAAATACATATGATATACATATATCAAAAAGACCCACCCTATAGCAAGGGAGGTCTACGGAACACTCTGTAATAATTGACATGGGAAGAGGATCTCGACATGTATAGATATATATAATGTGTAAATGAACCAGAGTGTGTACACCTTGGACAAACAACATTCTAAACATTACCCCAATTTAAAAAATTAAAACAGCCAACAAGAATTAATCAAACATAAACTTATGGGGGGTTTTCCTGGCACATTCCATTCAAATTTACAAGCTAGGAAAACCACTTCCAGAACGGCTCTGCTGTCTTAGGAACCAGATTTGATAATGGAGAAGTGCGCCTGCCTTCTGGCCATTTAGTACAAGAGCAGCTTACACCCACTGCTAATCGTTATGAAATATTCACACACATTGCAGGCCTGTAAATGACACCTGCCTTCAAAAAAATATCCTGGGGACGAAAATCCACCAGAATATTAAAAAGAGGGCAATCTTTCAACAAGATAATTTCAAGAGGTATATTGAACTCACAATTTTTTCTAATACCAGAATACAAAAACGCCTGGAAAAATGATAAATTTTAGGAATTTTGAAAGACATGCAAACCCAAATTACAAAAACCTATCAGCTCACAGCAGTCAGAATGGCCATCAGCAAAAATGCTTCAAAAAATAAATGCTGAAGGGACTGTGGAGAAATGCGTACACTCGGCTCTAAGGGGGACGTGGTAAGAGCCTCTAATGAAAACACAATGGAAGTGCCTTGAAAAGGCAAACATTGAGCTACCCGTCAATCAGACATACCCACTGCTGGGCCTATCTCCTGAGAAAATGAGAATCAAAACTTCACAGGCTGGCAATCCTGCACTCCAGCCATATTTACCATAGCCAACATTTGGAAGCAACAAGAATGTCCATCAACAGAGGAATGCACCAAGAAGTAGTGGTCCTTGTATACAATGGAATATTACTACCGTAAAAAATATAACTTAAATTTAAAAAACAATGTAAGGAGACATCAGCATTTGTGGGTTTATCCGAGCACATTCCACTCTAATTTATAACCGAAGAACACCACTGGCGGGTAGGTCTGTTTCCCAAGTACCAGCGTGGGGAACGTAGAAAAGCTGCCACCCTCTGGCCGTTACCTGCAAAAGCAGCTTTAAAGCCTGGGCCAAAGGTCACTTCATATGAACAAGTACTGCAGAGCTATAAACGAAACCTGCCCTCAAAATGTCTTGAGGAAGGTAATGGTTAAAATATTTCAAAATGTGACACATACTTGAAGAAAACACTTTGAAGAACTAAGGCGTAATCACAGCTGGAGAAATGAAAAGGACATGCCTTAAAGCTCAATTTCAACGGATTATGAGACACATGCAAATTCAACCACAAAGAGGTATCAGCTCACACCAGTCAGAATAACCATCAGCAAAAAACTACAAAGAATAAATGCTAAAGGTGCTGTGGAGAAATGCATACCCTGAACTTTAAGTGGGACGTAACCTGGAAAGAGTCACTAAAGAGAACAGAATGGAGGTGCCTTTAAAAGGATAACGCTGAGCTACCATATGATCCAGGAGACCTATACGTGGACCTATAACCTAAGAAGACAGAATTGGAAAGACACAGGCAGGCAAATCTGCATTGCATAGTATTACAATAGCCAAGATATGGAAGTCACCAAAAAGTCCACCGACAGATGGGTGGACAAAGAAGTACTGCTACATGTACAGATGGAATACGAGCTAGCGAAAGAATGAAACAATGCCATTGGCAGCACCATAGATGAGTCTAGATGTAATCACGCAACTTGTAGTAAGTGACAAAGCGAAAGACACATATCCTATCATATCACATAGAGGTGTTCCCTAACAATTGATACAAACGAAGATATTTCCACAGAGAAAGGCAATTACAGATTCAGTACAAAAACTTATGGTTCACCAAATGGAAAGTTGTGAGGATTGGATACATCACCATATTGAGGTCAACAGAGCTATACAAACACACGTGAAATATATAATCACCAAAGACCTACAGAATACCAAGAGAAGACTACTCAACATTGTGTCATAACCTACATGGGAAAAGATTCCGAAGAAGAATAGATATATGTATATGTGTGAAAGAACCACATCTTGCACACCTAGAACAAACAAACCATTGTAATCAAATTTGCTGTGATAAAAAATAAAAATTATGTTAAAACTACGAACAAGAAGTAATGACACATAAACTTAAAGGGCTTTTTCCTGGCACATTCCATTCTAATTTACAACCTAGCACACCACTTCCAATAAGGCTCTGTTGCCCTAGTAATCAGATTTGGTAAAGGAGAAATGCTGCCGCCTTGTGGCCATTTCCCGCAAGAGCAGCTTTAAACCCACAGCTAATGGTCACTTAAAATTCACAAGGACTCAGGGCTGTAAAGGACACCTGCCGTCAAAAATTGTGCTCAGGTAGGGAATGGACAAACTAATTCAAAACAGGCAAATGTTTCAAGAAGATAGTATGAAGAGGTAAGTATTCCTCACTCTCTTTTAAAAAACACAGGAAAATGGATAAAAGCTCAACCTCAGGAATTATTAGACTCATGCAATCTAATCAACCAAAAGGTTTCAACTCACACCTGTCGACTGACCGTCAGCCAAAAGTCTACAAACAATAAATGCTGATGGGGTTGTAGAGAACTGTGTAACCTCTAGGTGCTGGTGAGAACTAAAGTGGTTAACAGCCAATAATGAGAACAGAAAGGAGCTGCGTTTAAAAGGAAAAGTTGAGGTACCATTCAATCCAGCAGGCGCACCACTGGGCCTCTCACCTGACAAGACCAGAATCGAAAAGACACAGGCTGCAAAAGCTGCACTGCAGCCTTATTCAAAATAACCAAGATGGGAAGCAACCAAAATGTCCATCAACGGGTGAATGGATAAAGAAGAAGGGGTCCATGTACACAATGAAATATTAGCCATGGAAAACAATGAAACACTGCTCTTTGAGGCACCAGAGATGAGCCTGGAGATAATCACAAAACATGAGGTAAGTCGGAAAGCAAAAGACCTATATCCTATGCTATCCCTTATAGGCGTTACCTAATAACTGACACAAATGAACATATTTCCACAGAGAAAGACACATACAGACTTAGAAAACCAACTATGCTCATCTAAAAGGAAAGGTGGGGGCAATGGATAAATGAGATTAGTGTTACTATACATATCCAAATACATACTATATACATATTTCAAAGAGACCGACCATATATAGCCAGGGAGGTCTACAGAACACTCTGTAATATTTTACATGGGAAGAGGATCTGTAGAATAGACCTATATAATATACCAATGAGCCAGATTGTGTACCCCTAGGACAAACAATATTCTAATCTTAACCCCGATTAAAACAATTAACAAAAACTAGAAATAATGAGACATAAACTTATGGGGGTTTCTCCTGGCACATGCCATTCTAATTTACAACGTAGGAACACGACTTCCAGAAAGGCTCTGCTGCCCTAGTACCCAGATTTGGGAATGGTGAAATGCTGCCTCCTTGTGGCCATTTCCCCCAACAGCAGCTTTAAACCCACTGCTAAAGGTCACTAAATATTCACCAACTTGCAATTCTGTAAATGACAACTGCCCTCCAAATAAATCCTGGGATCAAAAATGGAGCAACAATTTCAAAAGAGGGCAACCTTCCAAGAAGACAATTTCAAGAGGTATATTGTGCTCACAGTTTTTTCTTTTCAGAGAAAAGAAAAAGGTGTGGGCAAATGATGTATTTTAGGAATTTTGAAAGACATGCAAACCCAAATTACAAAAAACTATCAGCTCACAGCAGTCAGAATGGCCATCAGCAAAAATGCTTCAAAAAAATAAATGCTGAAGGGACTGTGGAGAAATGCGTACACTCGGCCCTAAGGGGGACGTGGTAAGAGCCTCTAATGAAAACACAATGGAAGTGCCTTGAAAAGGTAAACATTGAGCTACCCGTCAATCAGTAATACCCATTTTTGGGCCTATCTCCTGAGAAAATGAGAATCAAAACGTCACAGCCTGGCAATCCTGCACTCCAGCCATATTTACCATAGCCAACATTTGGAAGCAATGAAAATGTCCATCAACAGAGGAATGCACCAAGAAGAACTGTTCCATGTACACAATGTAATATTACTCCAATAATAAATATAAGTTAAAGTTAAAAGACAAACATAAGTAAGGAGACATCAGCATTTGTGGGTTTATTCAGGCACATCCCACTCTAATTTATAACCGAGGAACACCACTGGACGGAAGGTCTGTTTCCCTAGTACCAGAGTGGGGAACGTAGAAAGACTGCCGCCCTCTGGACGTTACCTGCAGAAGCAGATTTAAGCCTGTACACATGGTCACTGCAAAATGTCTTGAGGGAGGTAATGGCCCAAAAATTTTAAAATAGGACACATACTTTAAGAAAACACTTTGAAGAACTAAGCTGTACTCACAGCCTGAAAAATTAAAAGGACCAGCCTTAAAGCTCAATTTCAACAGATTATGAGACACATGCAATTTCAACCACAAAGAGGTATCAGCTCACAGCAGTCAGAATAACCATCAGCAAAAAACTACAAAGAATAAATGCTAAAGGTGCTGTGGAGAAATGCATACCCTCAACTTTATGTGGGACGTAACCTGGAAAGAAGCGCTAAAGAGAACAGAAAGGAGGTGCCTTTAAAAGGTTAACGCTGAGCTACCATATGATCCAGGAGACCTATACCTGGACCTATAACCTAAGAAGACAGAACTGGAAAGACACAGGCAGGCAAATCTGCATTGCATAGTATTACAATAGCCAAGATATGGAAGTCACCAAAAAGTCCACCGACAGATGGGTGGACAAAGAAGTACTGCTACATGTACAGATGGAATACGAGCTAGCGAAAGAATGAAACAATGCCATTGGCAGCACCATAGATGAGTCTAGATGTAATCACGCAACTTGTAGTAAGTGACAAAGCGAAAGACACATATCCTATCATATCACATAGAGGTGTTCCCTAAAAATTGATACAAACGAAGATATTTCCACAGAGAAAGGCAATCACAGAATCAGTACAAAAACGTATGGTTCACCAAATGGATAGGTGTGAGGATTGGACACATTACTATACTGGGGTTAACAGACATATAAAAACACATGTGAAATATAGAATCACCAAAGACGTACGCAACACCAAGAGAAGACTACTCAACATTGTGTCCTAACCTACATGGGAAAAGGATCTGAAGAAGAATAGATATATGTATATGTATGAAAGAACCACATCTTGCACACCTAGAACAAACAAAACGTTGTAATCAAATTTGCTGGGATTAAAAACTAAAACTTAAATTAAAAATACGAACAAGAAGTAATGAGACATAAATTTAAAAGGCTTTTTCCTGGCACATTCCATTGTAATTTACAGCCTAGAACACGACTTCCATTAAGGCTCTGTGGCCCTAGTGACCAGATTTGGTAAAGGAGAAATGCTGCCGCCTTGTGGCCGTTTCCCGCAAGAGCGGCTTTTAACCCACAGCTAATGGTCACTTAACATTCACAAGGACTCAGGGCTGTAAAGACACCTGCCCTCAAAATTGTGCTGAGGTAGGGAATGGATTAAAAATTTCAAAACAGGCAAATTTTTCAAGGAGATAGTATGAAGAGGTAAATTTTACTCACTGTCTTTTTAAAAAAAGAAAAATGGATAAAAGCTCAACCTCAGGAAGTATTAGACTCATGCAATCTAATCTACAAAAAGGTTTTAACTCACACCAGTCGACTGACCATCAGCAAAAAGTCTACAAACAATAAATGCTGAAGGGGTTTTAGAGAACTGTGTACCCTCTAGCTGCTGGTGAGATGTAAAGTGGTTAACAGCCAATAATGAGAACAGAAAGGAGCCGCGTTTGCGAGTAAAAATTGAGGTACCATTCAATCCAGCAGGTGCACCACTGGGCCTCTCACCTGAGAAGACCAGAATCGAGAAGACCCGGGCTGCAAAAGCAGCACTGCAGCCTTATTCACAATAGACAAGACAGTGAAGCAACCAACATGTCCATCCACAGGTGAATGGATAAAGAAGAAGTGGTCCATGTACACAATGGAATATTAGCCATGCAAAACAGTGAAACCCTGCTCCTTGTGGCTCTGCAAATGAGCCTGGAGATAATCACAAAACATGAGGTAAGTTGGAAAGCAAAAGACCTATATTCTATGATATCACTTATAGGCGTTATCTAATAACTGACACAAATGAACATATTTCCACAGAGAAAGGCACTCTCAGACTTAGAAAAAAAAACGATGCTTATCTAAAAGGAAAGGTGGGGGGATGGGATAAATGAAGATTAGCGTTACCATAGGTATACAAATACATATGATATACATATATCAAAAAGACCCACCCTATAGCAAGGGAGGTCTACGGAACACTCTGTAATAATTGACATGGGAAGAGGATCTCGACATGTATAGATATATATAATGTGTAAATGAACCAGAGTGTGTACACCTTGGACAAACAACATTCTAAACATTACCCCAATTTAAAAAATTAAAACAGCCAACAAGAATTAATCAAACATAAACTTATGGGGGGTTTTCCTGGCACATTCCATTCAAATTTACAAGCTAGGAAAACCACTTCCAGAACGGCTCTGCTGTCTTAGGAACCAGATTTGATAATGGAGAAGTGCGCCTGCCTTCTGGCCATTTAGTACAAGAGCAGCTTACACCCACTGCTAATCGTTATGAAATATTCACACACATTGCAGGCCTGTAAATGACACCTGCCTTCAAAAAAATATCCTGGGGACGAAAATCCACCAGAATATTAAAAAGAGGGCAATCTTTCAACAAGATAATTTCAAGAGGTATATTGAACTCACAATTTTTTCTAATACCAGAATACAAAAACGCCTGGAAAAATGATAAATTTTAGGAATTTTGAAAGACATGCAAACCCAAATTACAAAAACCTATCAGCTCACAGCAGTCAGAATGGCCATCAGCAAAAATGCTTCAAAAAATAAATGCTGAAGGGACTGTGGAGAAATGCGTACACTCGGCTCTAAGGGGGACGTGGTAAGAGCCTCTAATGAAAACACAATGGAAGTGCCTTGAAAAGGCAAACATTGAGCTACCCGTCAATCAGACATACCCACTGCTGGGCCTATCTCCTGAGAAAATGAGAATCAAAACTTCACAGGCTGGCAATCCTGCACTCCAGCCATATTTACCATAGCCAACATTTGGAAGCAACAAGAATGTCCATCAACAGAGGAATGCACCAAGAAGTAGTGGTCCTTGTATACAATGGAATATTACTACCGTAAAAAATATAACTTAAATTTAAAAAACAATGTAAGGAGACATCAGCATTTGTGGGTTTATCCGAGCACATTCCACTCTAATTTATAACCGAAGAACACCACTGGCGGGTAGGTCTGTTTCCCAAGTACCAGCGTGGGGAACGTAGAAAAGCTGCCACCCTCTGGCCGTTACCTGCAAAAGCAGCTTTAAAGCCTGGGCCAAAGGTCACTTCATATGAACAAGTACTGCAGAGCTATAAACGAAACCTGCCCTCAAAATGTCTTGAGGAAGGTAATGGTTAAAATATTTCAAAATGTGACACATACTTGAAGAAAACACTTTGAAGAACTAAGGCGTAATCACAGCTGGAGAAATGAAAAGGACATGCCTTAAAGCTCAATTTCAACGGATTATGAGACACATGCAAATTCAACCACAAAGAGGTATCAGCTCACACCAGTCAGAATAACCATCAGCAAAAAACTACAAAGAATAAATGCTAAAGGTGCTGTGGAGAAATGCATACCCTGAACTTTAAGTGGGACGTAACCTGGAAAGAGTCACTAAAGAGAACAGAATGGAGGTGCCTTTAAAAGGATAACGCTGAGCTACCATATGATCCAGGAGACCTATACGTGGACCTATAACCTAAGAAGACAGAATTGGAAAGACACAGGCAGGCAAATCTGCATTGCATAGTATTACAATAGCCAAGATATGGAAGTCACCAAAAAGTCCACCGACAGATGGGTGGACAAAGAAGTACTGCTACATGTACAGATGGAATACGAGCTAGCGAAAGAATGAAACAATGCCATTGGCAGCACCATAGATGAGTCTAGATGTAATCACGCAACTTGTAGTAAGTGACAAAGCGAAAGACACATATCCTATCATATCACATAGAGGTGTTCCCTAACAATTGATACAAACGAAGATATTTCCACAGAGAAAGGCAATTACAGATTCAGTACAAAAACTTATGGTTCACCAAATGGAAAGTTGTGAGGATTGGATACATCACCATATTGAGGTCAACAGAGCTATACAAACACACGTGAAATATATAATCACCAAAGACCTACAGAATACCAAGAGAAGACTACTCAACATTGTGTCATAACCTACATGGGAAAAGATTCTGAAGAAGAATAGATATATGTATATGTGTGAAAGAACCACATCTTGCACACCTAGAACAAACAAACCATTGTAATCAAATTTGCTGTGATAAAAAATAAAAATTATGTTAAAACTACGAACAAGAAGTAATGACACATAAACTTAAAGGGCTTTTTCCTGGCACATTCCATTCTAATTTACAACCTAGCACACCACTTCCAATAAGGCTCTGTTGCCCTAGTAATCAGATTTGATAAAGGAGAAATGCTGCCGCCTTGTGGCCGTTTCCCGCAAGAGCAGCTTTAAACCCACAGCTAATGGTCACTTAAAATTCACAAGGACTCAGGGCTGTAAAGGACACCTGCCGTCAAAAATTGTGCTCAGGTAGGGAATGGACAAACTAATTCAAAACAGGCAAATGTTTCAAGAAGATAGTATGAAGAGGTAAGTATTCCTCACTCTCTTTTAAAAAACACAGGAAAATGGATAAAAGCTCAACCTCAGGAATTATTAGACTCATGCAATCTAATCAACCAAAAGGTTTCAACTCACACCTGTCGACTGACCGTCAGCCAAAAGTCTACAAACAATAAATGCTGATGGGGTTGTAGAGAACTGTGTAACCTCTAGGTGCTGGTGAGAAGTAAAGTGGTTAACAGCCAATAATGAGAACAGAAAGGAGCTGCGTTTAAAAGGAAAAGTTGAGGTACCATTCAATCCAGCAGGCGCACCACTGGGCCTCTCACCTGACAAGACCAGAATCGAAAAGACACAGGCTGCAAAAGCTGCACTGCAGCCTTATTCAAAATAACCAAGATGGGAAGCAACCAAAATGTCCATCAACGGGTGAATGGATAAAGAAGAAGGGGTCCATGTACACAATGAAATATTAGCCATGGAAAACAATGAAACACTGCTCTTTGAGGCACCAGAGATGAGCCTGGAGATAATCACAAAACATGAGGTAAGTCGGAAAGCAAAAGACCTATATCCTATGCTATCCCTTATAGGCGTTACCTAATAACTGACACAAATGAACATATTTCCACAGAGAAAGACACATACAGACTTAGAAAACCAACTATGCTCATCTAAAAGGAAAGGTGGGGGCAATGGATAAATGAGATTAGTGTTACTATACATATCCAAATACATACTATATACATATTTCAAAGAGACCGACCATATATAGCCAGGGAGGTCTACAGAACACTCTGTAATATTTTACATGGGAAGAGGATCTGTAGAATAGACCTATATAATATACCAATGAGCCAGATTGTGTACCCCTAGGACAAACAATATTCTAATCTTAACCCCGATTAAAACAATTAACAAAAACTAGAAATAATGAGACATAAACTTATGGGGGTTTCTCCTGGCACATGCCATTCTAATTTACAACGTAGGAACACGACTTCCAGAAAGGCTCTGCTGCCCTAGTACCCAGATTTGGGAATGGTGAAATGCTGCCTCCTTGTGGCCATTTCCCCCAACAGCAGCTTTAAACCCACTGCTAAAGGTCACTAAATATTCACCAACTTGCAATTCTGTAAATGACAACTGCCCTCCAAATAAATCCTGGGATCAAAAATGGAGCAACAATTTCAAAAGAGGGCAACCTTCCAAGAAGACAATTTCAAGAGGTATATTGTGCTCACAGTTTTTTCTTTTAAGAGAAAAGAAAAAGGTGTGGGCAAATGATGTATTTTAGGAATTTTGAAAGACATGCAAACCCAAATTACAAAAAACTATCAGCTCACAGCAGTCAGAATGGCCATCAGCAAAAATGCTTCAAAAAAATAAATGCTGAAGGGACTGTGGAGAAATGCGTACACTCGGCCCTAAGGGGGACGTGGTAAGAGCCTCTAATGAAAACACAATGGAAGTGCCTTGAAAAGGTAAACATTGAGCTACCCGTCAATCAGTCATACCCATTTTTGGGCCTATCTCCTGAGAAAATGAGAATCAAAACGTCACAGCCTGGCAATCCTGCACTCCAGCCATATTTACCATAGCCAACATTTGGAAGCAATGAAAATGTCCATCAACAGAGGAATGCACCAAGAAGAACTGTTCCATGTACACAATGTAATATTACTCCAATAATAAATATAAGTTAAAGTTAAAAGACCAACATAAGTAAGGAGACATCAGCATTTGTGGGTTTATTCAGGCACATCCCACTCTAATTTATAACCGAGGAACACCACTGTACGGAAGGTCTGTTTCCCTAGTACCAGAGTGGGGAACGTAGAAAGACTGCCGCCCTCTGGACGTTACCTGCAGAAGCAGATTTAAGCCTGTACACATGGTCACTGCAAAATGTCTTGAGGGAGGTAATGGCCCAAAAATTTTAAAATAGGACACATACTTTAAGAAAACACTTTGAAGAACTAAGCTGTACTCACAGCCTGAAAAATTAAAAGGACCAGCCTTAAAGCTCAATTTCAACAGATTATGAGACACATGCAATTTCAACCACAAAGAGGTATCAGCTCACAGCAGTCAGAATAACCATCAGCAAAAAACTACAAAGAATAAATGCTAAAGGTGCTGTGGAGAAATGCATACCCTCAACTTTATGTGGGACGTAACCTGGAAAGAAGCGCTAAAGAGAACAGAAAGGAGGTGCCTTTAAAAGGTTAACGCTGAGCTACCATATGATCCAGGAGACCTATACCTGGACCTATAACCTAAGAAGACAGAACTGGAAAGACACAGGCAGGCAAATCTGCATTGCATAGGATTACAATAGCCAAGATATGGAAGTCACCAAAAAGTCCACCGACAGATGGGTGGACAAAGAAGTACTGCTACATGTACAGGTGGAATACGAGCTAGCGAAAGAATGAAACAATGCCATTGGCAGCACCATAGATGAGTCTAGATGTAATCACGCAACTTGTAGTAAGTGACAAAGCGAAAGACACATATCCTATCATATCACATAGAGGTGTTCCCTAAAAATTGATACAAACGAAGATATTTCCACAGAGAAAGGCAATCACAGAATCAGTACAAAAACGTATGGTTCACCAAATGGATAGGTGTGAGGATTGGACACATTACTATACTGGGGTTAACAGACATATAAAAACACATGTGAAATATAGAATCACCAAAGACGTACGCAACACCAAGAGAAGACTACTCAACATTGTGTCCTAACCTACATGGGAAAAGGATCTGAAGAAGAATAGATATATGTATATGTATGAAAGAACCACATCTTGCACACCTAGAACAAACAAAACGTTGTAATCAAATTTGCTGGGATTAAAAACTAAAACTTAAATTAAAAATACGAACAAGAAGTAATGAGACATAAATTTAAAAGGCTTTTTCCTGGCACATTCCATTGTAATTTACAGCCTAGAACACGACTTCCATTAAGGCTCTGTGGCCCTAGTGACCAGATTTGGTAAAGGAGAAATGCTGCCGCCTTGTGGCCGTTTCCCGCAAGAGCGGCTTTTAACCCACAGCTAATGGTCACTTAACATTCACAAGGACTCAGGGCTGTAAAGACACCTGCCCTCAAAATTGTGCTGAGGTAGGGAATGGATTAAAAATTTCAAAACAGGCAAATTTTTCAAGGAGATAGTATGAAGAGGTAAATTTTACTCACTGTCTTTTTAAAAAAAGAAAAATGGATAAAAGCTCAACCTCAGGAAGTATTAGACTCATGCAATCTAATCTACAAAAAGGTTTTAACTCACACCGGTCGACTGACCATCAGCAAAAAGTCTACAAACAATAAATGCTGAAGGGGTTTTAGAGAACTGTGTACCCTCTAGCTGCTGGTGAGATGTAAAGTGGTTAACAGCCAATAATGAGAACAGAAAGGAGCTGCGTTTGCGAGTAAAAATTGAGGTACCATTCAATCCAGCAGGTGCACCACTGGGCCTCTCACCTGAGAAGACCAGAATCGAGAAGACCCGGGCTGCAAAAGCAGCACTGCAGCCTTATTCACAATAGACAAGACAGTGAAGCAACCAACATGTCCATCCACAGGTGAATGGATAAAGAAGAAGTGGTCTATGTACACAATGGAATATTAGCCATGCAAAACAGTGAAACCCTGCTCCTTGTGGCTCCGCAAATGAGCCTGGAGATAATCACAAAACATGAGGTAAGTTGGAAAGCAAAAGACCTATATTCTATGATATCACTTATAGGCGTTATCTAATAACTGACACAAATGAACATATTTCCACAGAGAAAGGCACTCTCAGACTTAGAAAAAAAAACGATGCTTATCTAAAAGGAAAGGTGGGGGGATGGGATAAATGAAGATTAGCGTTACCATAGGTATACAAATACATATGATATACATATATCAAAAAGACCCACCCTATAGCAAGGGAGGTCTACGGAACACTCTGTAATAATTGACATGGGAAGAGGATCTCGACATGTATAGATATATATAATGTGTAAATGAACCAGAGTGTGTACACCTTGGACAAACAACATTCTAAACATTACCCCAATTTAAAAAATTAAAACAGCCAACAAGAATTAATCAAACATAAACTTATGGGGGGTTTTCCTGGCACATTCCATTCAAATTTACAAGCTAGGAAAACCACTTCCAGAACGGCTCTGCTGTCTTAGGAACCAGATTTGATAATGGAGAAGTGCGCCTGCCTTCTGGCCATTTAGTACAAGAGCAGCTTACACCCACTGCTAATCGTTATGAAATATTCACACACATTGCAGGCCTGTAAATGACACCTGCCTTCAAAAAAATATCCTGGGGACGAAAATCCACCAGAATATTAAAAAGAGGGCAATCTTTCAACAAGATAATTTCAAGAGGTATATTGAACTCACAATTTTTTCTAATACCAGAATACAAAAACGCCTGGAAAAATGATAAATTTTAGGAATTTTGAAAGACATGCAAACCCAAATTACAAAAACCTATCAGCTCACAGCAGTCAGAATGGCCATCAGCAAAAATGCTTCAAAAAATAAATGCTGAAGGGACTGTGGAGAAATGCGTACACTCGTCTCTAAGGGGGACGTGGTAAGAGCCTCTAATGAAAACACAATGGAAGTGCCTTGAAAAGGCAAACATTGAGCTACCCGTCAATCAGACATACCCACTGCTGGGCCTATCTCCTGAGAAAATGAGAATCAAAACTTCACAGGCTGGCAATCCTGCACTCCAGCCATATTTACCATAGCCAACATTTGGAAGCAACAAGAATGTCCATCAACAGAGGAATGCACCAAGAAGTAGTGGTCCTTGTATACAATGGAATATTACTACCGTAAAAAATATAACTTAAATTTAAAAAACAATGTAAGGAGACATCAGCATTTGTGGGTTTATCCGAGCACATTCCACTCTAATTTATAACCGAAGAACACCACTGGCGGGTAGGTCTGTTTCCCAAGTACCAGCGTGGGGAACGTAGAAAAGCTGCCACCCTCTGGCCGTTACCTGCAAAAGCAGCTTTAAAGCCTGGGCCAAAGGTCACTTCATATGAACAAGTACTGCAGAGCTATAAACGAAACCTGCCCTCAAAATGTCTTGAGGAAGGTAATGGTTAAAATATTTCAAAATGTGACACATACTTTAAGAAAACACTTTGAAGAACTAAGCCGTAATCACAGCTGGAGAAATGAAAAGGACATGCCTTAAAGCTCAATTTCAACGGATTATGAGACACATGCAAATTCAACCACAAAGAGGTATCAGCTCACACCAGTCAGAATAACCATCAGCAAAAAACTACAAAGAATAAATGCTAAAGGTGCTGTGGAGAAATGCATACCCTGAACTTTAAGTGGGACGTAACCTGGAAAGAGTCACTAAAGAGAACAGAATGGAGGTGCCTTTAAAAGGATAACGCTGAGCTACCATATGATCCAGGAGACCTATACGTGGACCTATAACCTAAGAAGACAGAATTGGAAAGACACAGGCAGGCAAATCTGCATTGCATAGTATTACAATAGCCAAGATATGGAAGTCACCAAAAAGTCCACCGACAGATGGGTGGACAAAGAAGTACTGCTACATGTACAGATGGAATACGAGCTAGCGAAAGAATGAAACAATGCCATTGGCAGCACCATAGATGAGTCTAGATGTAATCACGCAACTTGTAGTAAGTGACAAAGCGAAAGACACATATCCTATCATATCACATAGAGGTGTTCCCTAAAAATTGATACAAACGAAGATATTTCCACAGAGAAAGGCAATTACAGATTCAGTACAAAAACTTATGGTTCACCAAATGGAAAGTTGTGAGGATTGGATACATCACCATATTGAGGTCAACAGAGATATACAAACACACGTGAAATATATAATCACCAAAGACCTACAGAATACCAAGAGAAGACTACTCAACATTGTGTCATAACCTACATGGGAAAAGATTCTGAAGAAGAATAGATATATGTATATGTGTGAAAGAACCACATCTTGCACACCTAGAACAAACAAACCATTGTAATCAAATTTGCTGTGATAAAAAATAAAAATTATGTTAAAACTACGAACAAGAAGTAATGACACATAAACTTAAAGGGCTTTTTCCTGGCACATTCCATTCTAATTTACAACCTAGCACACCACTTCCAATAAGGCTCTGTTGCCCTAGTAATCAGATTTGGTAAAGGAGAAATGCTGCCGCCTTGTGGCCGTTTCCCGCAAGAGCAGCTTTAAACCCACAGCTAATGGTCACTTAAAATTCACAAGGACTCAGGGCTGTAAAGGACACCTGCCGTCAAAAATTGTGCTCAGGTAGGGAATGGACAAACTAATTCAAAACAGGCAAATGTTTCAAGAAGATAGTATGAAGAGGTAAGTATTCCTCACTCTCTTTTAAAAAACACAGGAAAATGGATAAAAGCTCAACCTCAGGAATTATTAGACTCATGCAATCTAATCAACCAAAAGGTTTCAACTCACACCTGTCGACTGACCGTCAGCCAAAAGTCTACAAACAATAAATGCTGATGGGGTTGTAGAGAACTGTGTAACCTCTAGGTGCTGGTGAGAAGTAAAGTGGTTAACAGCCAATAATGAGAACAGAAAGGAGCTGCGTTTAAAAGGAAAAGTTGAGGTACCATTCAATCCAGCAGGCGCACCACTGGGCCTCTCACCTGACAAGACCAGAATCGAAAAGACACAGGCTGCAAAAGCTGCACTGCAGCCTTATTCAAAATAACCAAGATGGGAAGCAACCAAAATGTCCATCAACGGGTGAATGGATAAAGAAGAAGGGGTCCATGTACACAATGAAATATTAGCCATGGAAAACAATGAAACACTGCTCTTTGAGGCACCAGAGATGAGCCTGGAGATAATCACAAAACATGAGGTAAGTCGGAAAGCAAAAGACCTATATCCTATGCTATCCCTTATAGGCGTTACCTAATAACTGACACAAATGAACATATTTCCACAGAGAAAGACACATACAGACTTAGAAAACCAACTATGCTCATCTAAAAGGAAAGGTGGGGGCAATGGATAAATGAGATTAGTGTTACTATACATATCCAAATACATACTATATACATATTTCAAAGAGACCGACCATATATAGCCAGGGAGGTCTACAGAACACTCTGTAATATTTTACATGGGAAGAGGATCTGTAGAATAGACCTATATAATATACCAATGAGCCAGATTTTGTACCCCTAGGACAAACAATATTCTAATCTTAACCCCGATTAAAACAATTAACAAAAACTAGAAATAATGAGACATAAACTTATGGGGGTTTCTCCTGGCACATGCCATTCTAATTTACAACGTAGGAACACGACTTCCAGAAAGGCTCTGCTGCCCTAGTACCCAGATTTGGGAATGGTGAAATGCTGCCTCCTTGTGGCCATTTCCCCCAACAGCAGCTTTAAACCCACTGCTAAAGGTCACTAAATATTCACCAACTTGCAATTCTGTAAATGACAACTGCCCTCCAAATAAATCCTGGGATCAAAAATGGAGCAACAATTTCAAAAGAGGGCAACCTTCCAAGAAGACAATTTCAAGAGGTATATTGTGCTCACAGTTTTTTCTTTTAAGAGAAAAGAAAAAGGTGTGGGCAAATGATGTATTTTAGGAATTTTGAAAGACATGCAAACCCAAATTACAAAAAACTATCAGCTCACAGCAGTCAGAATGGCCATCAGCAAAAATGCTTCAAAAAAATAAATGCTGAAGGGACTGTGGAGAAATGCGTACACTCGGCCCTAAGGGGGACGTGGTAAGAGCCTCTAATGAAAACACAATGGAAGTGCCTTGAAAAGGTAAACATTGAGCTACCCGTCAATCAGTCATACCCATTTTTGGGCCTATCTCCTGAGAAAATGAGAATCAAAACGTCACAGCCTGGCAATCCTGCACTCCAGCCATATTTACCATAGCCAACATTTGGAAGCAATGAAAATGTCCATCAACAGAGGAATGCACCAAGAAGAACTGTTCCATGTACACAATGTAATATTACTCCAATAATAAATATAAGTTAAAGTTAAAAGACCAACATAAGTAAGGAGACATCAGCATTTGTGGGTTTATTCAGGCACATCCCACTCTAATTTATAACCGAGGAACACCACTGGACGGAAGGTCTGTTTCCCTAGTACCAGAGTGGGGAACGTAGAAAGACTGCCGCCCTCTGGACGTTACCTGCAGAAGCAGATTTAAGCCTGTACACATGGTCACTGCAAAATGTCTTGAGGGAGGTAATGGCCCAAAAATTTTAAAATAGGACACATACTTTAAGAAAACACTTTGAAGAACTAAGCTGTACTCACAGCCTGAAAAATTAAAAGGACCAGCCTTAAAGCTCAATTTCAACAGATTATGAGACACATGCAATTTCAACCACAAAGAGGTATCAGCTCACAGCAGTCAGAATAACCATCAGCAAAAAACTACAAAGAATAAATGCTAAAGGTGCTGTGGAGAAATGCATACCCTCAACTTTATGTGGGACGTAACCTGGAAAGAAGCGCTAAAGAGAACAGAAAGGAGGTGCCTTTAAAAGGTTAACGCTGAGCTACCATATGATCCAGGAGACCTATACCTGGACCTATAACCTAAGAAGACAGAACTGGAAAGACACAGGCAGGCAAATCTGCATTGCATAGTATTACAATAGCCAAGATATGGAAGTCACCAAAAAGTCCACCGACAGATGGGTGGACAAAGAAGTACTGCTACATGTACAGGTGGAATACGAGCTAGCGAAAGAATGAAACAATGCCATTGGCAGCACCATAGATGAGTCTAGATGTAATCACGCAACTTGTAGTAAGTGACAAAGCGAAAGACACATATCCTATCATATCACATAGAGGTGTTCCCTAAAAATTGATACAAACGAAGATATTTCCACAGAGAAAGGCAATCACAGAATCAGTACAAAAACGTATGGTTCACCAAATGGATAGGTGTGAGGATTGGACACATTACTATACTGGGGTTAACAGACATATAAAAACACATGTGAAATATAGAATCACCAAAGACGTACGCAACACCAAGAGAAGACTACTCAACATTGTGTCCTAACCTACATGGGAAAAGGATCTGAAGAAGAATAGATATATGTATATGTATGAAAGAACCACATCTTGCACACCTAGAACAAACAAAACGTTGTAATCAAATTTGCTGGGATTAAAAACTAAAACTTAAATTAAAAATACGAACAAGAAGTAATGAGACATAAATTTAAAAGGCTTTTTCCTGGCACATTCCATTGTAATTTACAGCCTAGAACACGACTTCCATTAAGGCTCTGTGGCCCTAGTGACCAGATTTGGTAAAGGAGAAATGCTGCCGCCTTGTGGCCGTTTCCCGCAAGAGCGGCTTTTAACCCACAGCTAATGGTCACTTAACATTCACAAGGACTCAGGGCTGTAAAGACACCTGCCCTCAAAATTGTGCTGAGGTAGGGAATGGATTAAAAATTTCAAAACAGGCAAATTTTTCAAGGAGATAGTATGAAGAGGTAAATTTTACTCACTGTCTTTTTAAAAAAAGAAAAATGGATAAAAGCTCAACCTCAGGAAGTATTAGACTCATGCAATCTAATCTACAAAAAGGTTTTAACTCACACCGGTCGACTGACCATCAGCAAAAAGTCTACAAACAATAAATGCTGAAGGGGTTTTAGAGAACTGTGTACCCTCTAGCTGCTGGTGAGATGTAAAGTGGTTAACAGCCAATAATGAGAACAGAAAGGAGCTGCGTTTGCGAGTAAAAATTGAGGTACCATTCAATCCAGCAGGTGCACCACTGGGCCTCTCACCTGAGAAGACCAGAATCGAGAAGACCCGGGCTGCAAAAGCAGCACTGCAGCCTTATTCACAATAGACAAGACAGTGAAGCAACCAACATGTCCATCCACAGGTGAATGGATAAAGAAGAAGTGGTCCATGTACACAATGGAATATTAGCCATGCAAAACAGTGAAACCCTGCTCCTTGTGGCTCTGCAAATGAGCCTGGAGATAATCACAAAACATGAGGTAAGTTGGAAAGCAAAAGACCTATATTCTATGATATCACTTATAGGCGTTATCTAATAACTGACACAAATGAACATATTTCCACAGAGAAAGGCACTCTCAGACTTAGAAAAAAAAACGATGCTTATCTAAAAGGAAAGGTGGGGGGATGGGATAAATGAAGATTAGCGTTACCATAGGTATACAAATACATATGATATACATATAT
This sequence comes from Balaenoptera physalus, assembly GCF_965194825.1. NCBI lineage: Eukaryota > Metazoa > Chordata > Mammalia > Artiodactyla > Balaenopteridae > Balaenoptera > Balaenoptera physalus. Next base: position 130,816 of record NW_028125366.1, read on the forward strand.
CAAAAAGACCCACCCTATAGCAAGGGAGGTCTACGGAACACTCTGTAATAATTGACATGGGAAGAGGATCTCGACATGTATAGATATATATAATGTGTAAATGAACCAGAGTGTGTACACCTTGGACAAACAACATTCTAAACATTACCCCAATTTAAAAAATTAAAACAGCCAACAAGAATTAATCAAACATAAACTTATGGGGGGTTTTCCTGGCACATTCCATTCAAATTTACAAGCTAGGAAAACCACTTCCAGAACGGCTCTGCTGTCTTAGGAACCAGATTTGATAATGGAGAAGTGCGCCTGCCTTCTGGCCATTTAGTACAAGAGCAGCTTACACCCACTGCTAATCGTTATGAAATATTCACACACATTGCAGGCCTGTAAATGACACCTGCCTTCAAAAAAATATCCTGGGGACGAAAATCCACCAGAATATTAAAAAGAGGGCAATCTTTCAACAAGATAATTTCAAGAGGTATATTGAACTCACAATTTTTTCTAATACCAGAATACAAAAACGCCTGGAAAAATGATAAATTTTAGGAATTTTGAAAGACATGCAAACCCAAATTACAAAAACCTATCAGCTCACAGCAGTCAGAATGGCCATCAGCAAAAATGCTTCAAAAAATAAATGCTGAAGGGACTGTGGAGAAATGCGTACACTCGTCTCTAAGGGGGACGTGGTAAGAGCCTCTAATGAAAACACAATGGAAGTGCCTTGAAAAGGCAAACATTGAGCTACCCGTCAATCAGACATACCCACTGCTGGGCCTATCTCCTGAGAAAATGAGAATCAAAACTTCACAGGCTGGCAATCCTGCACTCCAGCCATATTTACCATAGCCAACATTTGGAAGCAACAAGAATGTCCATCAACAGAGGAATGCACCAAGAAGTAGTGGTCCTTGTATACAATGGAATATTACTACCGTAAAAAATATAACTTAAATTTAAAAAACAATGTAAGGAGACATCAGCATTTGTGGGTTTATCCGAGCACATTCCACTCTAATTTATAACCGAAGAACACCACTGGCGGGTAGGTCTGTTTCCCAAGTACCAGCGTGGGGAACGTAGAAAAGCTGCCACCCTCTGGCCGTTACCTGCAAAAGCAGCTTTAAAGCCTGGGCCAAAGGTCACTTCATATGAACAAGTACTGCAGAGCTATAAACGAAACCTGCCCTCAAAATGTCTTGAGGAAGGTAATGGTTAAAATATTTCAAAATGTGACACATACTTTAAGAAAACACTTTGAAGAACTAAGCCGTAATCACAGCTGGAGAAATGAAAAGGACATGCCTTAAAGCTCAATTTCAACGGATTATGAGACACATGCAAATTCAACCACAAAGAGGTATCAGCTCACACCAGTCAGAATAACCATCAGCAAAAAACTACAAAGAATAAATGCTAAAGGTGCTGTGGAGAAATGCATACCCTGAACTTTAAGTGGGACGTAACCTGGAAAGAGTCACTAAAGAGAACAGAATGGAGGTGCCTTTAAAAGGATAACGCTGAGCTACCATATGATCCAGGAGACCTATACGTGGACCTATAACCTAAGAAGACAGAATTGGAAAGACACAGGCAGGCAAATCTGCATTGCATAGTATTACAATAGCCAAGATATGGAAGTCACCAAAAAGTCCACCGACAGATGGGTGGACAAAGAAGTACTGCTACATGTACAGATGGAATACGAGCTAGCGAAAGAATGAAACAATGCCATTGGCAGCACCATAGATGAGTCTAGATGTAATCACGCAACTTGTAGTAAGTGACAAAGCGAAAGACACATATCCTATCATATCACATAGAGGTGTTCCCTAAAAATTGATACAAACGAAGATATTTCCACAGAGAAAGGCAATTACAGATTCAGTACAAAAACTTATGGTTCACCAAATGGAAAGTTGTGAGGATTGGATACATCACCATATTGAGGTCAACAGAGATATACAAACACACGTGAAATATATAATCACCAAAGACCTATAGAATACCAAGAGAAGACTACTCAACATTGTGTCATAACCTACATGGGAAAAGATTCCGAAGAAGAATAGATATATGTATATGTGTGAAAGAACCACATCTTGCACACCTAGAACAAACAAACCATTGTAATCAAATTTGCTGTGATAAAAAATAAAAATTATGTTAAAACTACGAACAAGAAGTAATGACACATAAACTTAAAGGGCTTTTTCCTGGCACATTCCATTCTAATTTACAACCTAGCACACCACTTCCAATAAGGCTCTGTTGCCCTAGTAATCAGATTTGGTAAAGGAGAAATGCTGCCGCCTTGTGGCCGTTTCCCGCAAGAGCAGCTTTAAACCCACAGCTAATGGTCACTTAAAATTCACAAGGACTCAGGGCTGTAAAGGACACCTGCCGTCAAAAATTGTGCTCAGGTAGGGAATGGACAAACTAATTCAAAACAGGCAAATGTTTCAAGAAGATAGTATGAAGAGGTAAGTATTCCTCACTCTCTTTTAAAAAACACAGGAAAATGGATAAAAGCTCAACCTCAGGAATTATTTGACTCATGCAATCTAATCAACCAAAAGGTTTCAACTCACACCTGTCGACTGACCGTCAGCCAAAAGTCTACAAACAATAAATGCTGATGGGGTTGTAGAGAACTGTGTAACCTCTAGGTGCTGGTGAGAAGTAAAGTGGTTAACAGCCAATAATGAGAACAGAAAGGAGCTGCGTTTAAAAGGAAAAGTTGAGGTACCATTCAATCCAGCAGGCACACCACTGGGCCTCTCACCTGACAAGACCAAAATCGAAAAGACACAGGCTGCAAAAGCTGCACTGCAGCCTTATTCAACATAACCAAGATGGGAAGCAACCAAAATGTCCATCAACGGGTGAATGGATAAAGAAGAAGGGGTCCATGTACACAATGAAATATTAGCCATGGAAAACAATGAAACACTGCTCTTTGAGGCACCAGAGATGAGCCTGGAGATAATCACAAAACATGAGGTAAGTCGGAAAGCAAAAGACCTATATCCTATGCTATCCCTTATAGGCGTTACCTAATAACTGACACAAATGAACATATTTCCACAGAGAAAGACACATACAGACTTAGAAAACCAACTATGCTCATCTAAAAGGAAAGGTGGGGGCAATGGATAAATGAGATTAGTGTTACTATACATATCCAAATACATACTATATACATATTTCAAAGAGACCGACCATATATAGCCAGGGAGGTCTACAGAACACTCTGTAATATTTTACATGGGAAGAGGATCTGTAGAATAGACCTATATAATATACCAATGAGCCAGATTGTGTACCCCTAGGACAAACAATATTCTAATCTTAACCCCGATTAAAACAATTAACAAAAACTAGAAATAATGAGACATAAACTTATGGGGGTTTCTCCTGGCACATGCCATTCTAATTTACAACGTAGGAACACGACTTCCAGAAAGGCTCTGCTGCCCTAGTACCCAGATTTGGGAATGGTGAAATGCTGCCTCCTTGTGGCCATTTCCCCCAACAGCAGCTTTAAACCCACTGCTAAAGGTCACTAAATATTCACCAACTTGCAATTCTGTAAATGACAACTGCCCTCCAAATAAATCCTGGGATCAAAAATGGAGCAACAATTTCAAAAGAGGGCAACCTTCCAAGAAGACAATTTCAAGAGGTATATTGTGCTCACAGTTTTTTCTTTTAAGAGAAAAGAAAAAGGTGTGGGCAAATGATGTATTTTAGGAATTTTGAAAGACATGCAAACCCAAATTACAAAAAACTATCAGCTCACAGCAGTCAGAATGGCCATCAGCAAAAATGCTTCAAAAAAATAAATGCTGAAGGGACTGTGGAGAAATGCGTACACTCGGCCCTAAGGGGGACGTGGTAAGAGCCTCTAATGAAAACACAATGGAAGTGCCTTGAAAAGGTAAACATTGAGCTACCCGTCAATCAGTCATACCCATTTTTGGGCCTATCTCCTGAGAAAATGAGAATCAAAACGTCACAGCCTGGCAATCCTGCACTCCAGCCATATTTACCATAGCCAACATTTGGAAGCAATGAAAATGTCCATCAACAGAGGAATGCACCAAGAAGAACTGTTCCATGTACACAATGTAATATTACTCCAATAATAAATATAAGTTAAAGTTAAAAGACACACATAAGTAAGGAGACATCAGCATTTGTGGGTTTATTCAGGCACATCCCACTCTAATTTATAACCGAGGAACACCACTGGACGGAAGGTCTGTTTCCCTAGTACCAGAGTGGGGAACGTAGAAAGACTGCCGCCCTCTGGACGTTACCTGCAGAAGCAGATTTAAGCCTGTACACATGGTCACTGCAAAATGTCTTGAGGGAGGTAATGGCCCAAAAATTTTAAAATAGGACACATACTTTAAGAAAACACTTTGAAGAACTAAGCTGTACTCACAGCCTGAAAAATTAAAAGGACTAGCCTTAAAGCTCAATTTCAACAGATTATGAGACACATGCAATTTCAACCACAAAGAGGTATCAGCTCACAGCAGTCAGAATAACCATCAGCAAAAAACTACAAAGAATAAATGCTAAAGGTGCTGTGGAGAAATGCATACCCTCAACTTTATGTGGGACGTAACCTGGAAAGAAGCGCTAAAGAGAACAGAAAGGAGGTGCCTTTAAAAGGTTAACGCTGAGCTACCATATGATCCAGGAGACCTATACCTGGACCTATAACCTAAGAAGACAGAACTGGAAAGACACAGGCAGGCAAATCTGCATTGCATAGTATTACAATAGCCAAGATATGGAAGTCACCAAAAAGTCCACCGACAGATGGGTGGACAAAGAAGAACTGCTACATGTACAGGTGGAATATGAGCTAGCGAAAGAATGAAACAATGCCATTGGCAGCACCATAGATGAGTCTAGAAGTAATCACGCAACTTGTAGTAAGTGACAAAGCGAAAGACACATATCCTATCATATCACATAGAGGTGTTCCCTAAAAATTGATACAAACGAAGATATTTCCACAGAGAAAGGCAATCACAGAATCAGTACAAAAACGTATGGTTCACCAAATGGATAGGTGTGAGGATTGGACACATTACTATACTGGGGTTAACAGACATATAAAAACACATGTGAAATATAGAATCACCAAAGACGTACGCAACACCAAGAGAAGACTACTCAACATTGTGTCCTAACCTACATGGGAAAAGGATCTGAAGAAGAATAGATATATGTATATGTATGAAAGAACCACATCTTGCACACCTAGAACAAACAAAACGTTGTAATCAAATTTGCTGGGATTAAAAACTAAAACTTAAATTAAAAATACGAACAAGAAGTAATGAGACATAAATTTAAAAGGCTTTTTCCTGGCACATTCCATTGTAATTTACAGCCTAGAACACGACTTCCATTAAGGCTCTGTGGCCCTAGTGACCAGATTTGGTAAAGGAGAAATGCTGCCGCCTTGTGGCCGTTTCCCGCAAGAGCGGCTTTTAACCCACAGCTAATGGTCACTTAACATTCACAAGGACTCAGGGCTGTAAAGACACCTGCCCTCAAAATTGTGCTGAGGTAGGGAATGGATTAAAAATTTCAAAACAGGCAAATTTTTCAAGGAGATAGTATGAAGAGGTAAATTTTACTCACTGTCTTTTTAAAAAAAGAAAAATGGATAAAAGCTCAACCTCAGGAAGTATTAGACCCATGCAATCTAATCTACAAAAAGGTTTTAACTCACACCAGTCGACTGACCATCAGCAAAAAGTCTACAAACAATAAATGCTGAAGGGGTTTTAGAGAACTGTGTACCCTCCAGCTGCTGGTGAGATGTAAAGTGGTTAACAGCCAATAATGAGAACAGAAAGGAGCTGCGTTTGCGAGTAAAAATTGAGGTACCATTCAATCCAGCAGGTGCACCACTGGGCCTCTCACCTGAGAAGACCAGAATCGAGAAGACCCGGGCTGCAAAAGCAGCACTGCAGCCTTATTCACAATAGACAAGACAGTGAAGCAACCAACATGTCCATCCACAGGTGAATGGATAAAGAAGAAGTGGTCCATGTACACAATGGAATATTAGCCATGCAAAACAGTGAAACCCTGCTCCTTGTGGCTCCGCAAATGAGCCTGGAGACAATCACAAAACATGAGGTAAGTTGGAAAGCAAAAGACCTATATTCTATGATATCACTTATAGGCGTTATCTAATAACTGACACAAATGAACATATTTCCACAGAGAAAGGCACTCTCAGACTTAGAAAAAAAAACGATGCTTATCTAAAAGGAAAGGTGGGGGGATGGGATAAATGAAGATTAGTGTTACCATAGGTATACAAATACATATGATATACATATATCAAAAAGACCCACCCTATAGCAAGGGAGGTCTACGGAACACTCTGTAATAATTGACATGGGAAGAGGATCTCGACATGTATAGATATATATAATGTGTAAATGAACCAGAGTGTGTACACCTTGGACAAACAACATTCTAAACATTACCCCAATTTAAAAAATTAAAACAGCCAACAAGAATTAATCAAACATAAACTTATGGGGGGTTTTCCTGGCACATTCCATTCAAATTTACAAGCTAGGAAAACCACTTCCAGAACGGCTCTGCTGTCTTAGGAACCAGATTTGATAATGGAGAAGTGCGCCTGCCTTCTGGCCATTTAGTACAAGAGCAGCTTACACCCACTGCTAATCGTTATGAAATATTCACACACATTGCAGGCCTGTAAATGACACCTGCCTTCAAAAAAATATCCTGGGGACGAAAATCCACCAGAATATTAAAAAGAGGGCAATCTTTCAACAAGATAATTTCAAGAGGTATATTGAACTCACAATTTTTTCTAATACCAGAATACAAAAACGCCTGGAAAAATGATAAATTTTAGGAATTTTGAAAGACATGCAAACCCAAATTACAAAAACCTATCAGCTCACAGCAGTCAGAATGGCCATCAGCAAAAATGCTTCAAAAAATAAATGCTGAAGGGACTGTGGAGAAATGCGTACATTCGTCTCTAAGGGGGACGTGGTAAGAGCCTCTAATGAAAACACAATGGAAGTGCCTTGAAAAGGCAAACATTGAGCTACCCGTCAATCAGACATACCCACTGCTGGGCCTATCTCCTGAGAAAATGAGAATCAAAACTTCACAGGCTGGCAATCCTGCACTCCAGCCATATTTACCATAGCCAACATTTGGAAGCAACAAGAATGTCCATCAACAGAGGAATGCACCAAGAAGTAGTGGTCCTTGTATACAATGGAATATTACTACCGTAAAAAATATAACTTAAATTTAAAAAACAATGTAAGGGGACATCAGCATTTGTGGGTTTATCCGAGCACATTCCACTCTAATTTATAACCGAAGAACACCACTGGCGGGTAGGTCTGTTTCCCAAGTACCAGCGTGGGGAACGTAGAAAAGCTGCCACCCTCTGGCCGTTACCTGCAAAAGCAGCTTTAAAGCCTGGGCCAAAGGTCACTTCATATGAACAAGTACTGCAGAGCTATAAACGAAACCTGCCCTCAAAATGTCTTGAGGAAGGTAATGGTTAAAATATTTCAAAATGTGACACATACTTTAAGAAAACACTTTGAAGAACTAAGCCGTAATCACAGCTGGAGAAATGAAAAGGACATGCCTTAAAGCTCAATTTCAACGGATTATGAGACACATGCAAATTCAACCACAAAGAGGTATCAGCTCACACCAGTCAGAATAACGATCAGCAAAAAACTACAAAGAATAAATGCTAAAGGTGCTGTGGAGAAATGCATACCCTGAACTTTAAGTGGGACGTAACCTGGAAAGAGTCACTAAAGAGAACAGAATGGAGGTGCCTTTAAAAGGATAACGCTGAGCTACCATATGATCCAGGAGACCTATACGTGGACCTATAACCTAAGAAGACAGAATTGGAAAGACACAGGCAGGCAAATCTGCATTGCATAGTATTACAATAGCCAAGATATGGAAGTCACCAAAAAGTCCACCGACAGATGGGTGGACAAAGAAGTACTGCTACATGTACAGATGGAATACGAGCTAGCGAAAGAATGAAACAATGCCATTGGCAGCACCATAGATGAGTCTAGATGTAATCACGCAACTTGTAGTAAGTGACAAAGCGAAAGACACATATCCTATCATATCACATAGAGGTGTTCCCTAAAAATTGATACAAACGAAGATATTTCCACAGAGAAAGGCAATTACAGATTCAGTACAAAAACTTATGGTTCACCAAATGGAAAGTTGTGAGGATTGGATACATCACCCTATTGAGGTCAACAGAGATATACAAACACACGTGAAATATATAATCACCAAAGACCTACAGAATACCAAGAGAAGACTACTCAACATTGTGTCATAACCTACATGGGAAAAGATTCCGAAGAAGAATAGATATATGTATATGTGTGAAAGAACCACCTCTTGCACACCTAGAACAAACAAACCATTGTAATCAAATTTGCTGTGATAAAAAATAAAAATTATGTTAAAACTACGAACAAGAAGTAATGACACATAAACTTAAAGGGCTTTTTCCTGGCACATTCCATTCTAATTTACAACCTAGCACACCACTTCCAATAAGGCTCTGTTGCCCTAGTAATCAGATTTGGTAAAGGAGAGATGCTGCCGCCTTGTGGCCGTTTCCCGCAAGAGCAGCTTTAAACCCACAGCTAATGGTCACTTAAAATTCACAAGGACTCAGGGCTGTAAAGGACACCTGCCGGCAAAAATTGTGCTCAGGTAGGGAATGGACAAACTAATTCAAAACAGGCAAATGTTTCAAGAAGATAGTATGAAGAGGTAAGTATTCCTCACTCTCTTTTAAAAAACACAGGAAAATGGATAAAAGCTCAACCTCAGGAATTATTTGACTCATGCAATCTAATCAACCAAAAGGTTTCAACTCACACCTGTCGACTGACCGTCAGCCAAAAGTCTACAAACAATAAATGCTGATGGGGTTGTAGAGAACTGTGTAACCTCTAGGTGCTGGTGAGAAGTAAAGTGGTTAACAGCCAATAATGAGAACAGAAAGGAGCTGCGTTTAAAAGGAAAAGTTGAGGTACCATTCAATCCAGCAGGCACACCACTGGGCCTCTCACCTGACAAGACCAAAATCGAAAAGACACAGGCTGCAAAAGCTGCACTGCAGCCTTATTCAACATAACCAAGATGGGAAGCAACCAAAATGTCCATCAACGGGTGAATGGATAAAGAAGAAGGGGTCCATGTACACAATGAAATATTAGCCATGGAAAACAATGAAACACTGCTCTTTGAGGCACCAGAGATGAGCCTGGAGATAATCACAAAACATGAGGTAAGTCGGAAAGCAAAAGACCTATATCCTATGCTATCCCTTATAGGCGTTACCTAATAACTGACACAAATGAACATATTTCCACAGAGAAAGACACATACAGACTTAGAAAACCAACTATGCTCATCTAAAAGGAAAGGTGGGGGCAATGGATAAATGAGATTAGTGTTACTATACATATCCAAATACATACTATATACATATTTCAAAGAGACCGACCATATATAGCCAGGGAGGTCTACAGAACACTCTGTAATATTTTACATGGGAAGAGGATCTGTAGAATAGACCTATATAATATACCAATGAACCAGATTGTGTACCCCTAGGACAAACAATATTCTAATCTTAACCCCGATTAAAACAATTAACAAAAACTAGAAATAATGAGACATAAACTTATGGGGGTTTCTCCTGGCACATGCCATTCTAATTTACAACGTAGGAACACGACTTCCAGAAAGGCTCTGCTGCCCTAGTACCCAGATTTGGGAATGGTGAAATGCTGCCTCCTTGTGGCCATTTCCCCCAACAGCAGCTTTAAACCCACTGCTAAAGGTCACTAAATATTCACCAACTTGCAATTCTGTAAATGACAACTGCCCTCCAAATAAATCCTGGGATCAAAAATGGAGCAACAATTTCAAAAGAGGGCAACCTTCCAAGAAGACAATTTCAAGAGGTATATTGTGCTCACAGTTTTTTCTTTTAAGAGAAAAGAAAAAGGTGTGGGCAAATGATGTATTTTAGGAATTTTGAAAGACATGCAAACCCAAATTACAAAAAACTATCAGCTCACAGCAGTCAGAATGGCCATCAGCAAAAATGCTTCAAAAAAATAAATGCTGAAGGGACTGTGGAGAAATGCGTACACTCGGCCCTAAGGGGGACGTGGTAAGAGCCTCTAATGAAAACACAATGGAAGTGCCTTGAAAAGGTAAACATTGAGCTACCCGTCAATCAGTCATACCCATTTTTGGGCCTATCTCCTGAGAAAATGAGAATCAAAACGTCACAGCCTGGCAATCCTGCACTCCAGCCATATTTACCATAGCCAACATTTGGAAGCAATGAAAATGTCCATCAACAGAGGAATGCACCAAGAAGAACTGTTCCATGTACACAATGTAATATTACTCCAATAATAAATATAAGTTAAAGTTAAAAGACCAACATAAGTAAGGAGACATCAGCATTTGTGGGTTTATTCAGGCACATCCCACTCTAATTTATAACCGAGGAACACCACTGGACGGAAGGTCTGTTTCCCTAGTACCAGAGTGGGGAACGTAGAAAGACTGCCGCCCTCTGGACGTTACCTGCAGAAGCAGATTTAAGCCTGTACACATGGTCACTGCAAAATGTCTTGAGGGAGGTAATGGCCCAAAAATTTTAAAATAGGACACATACTTTAAGAAAACACTTTGAAGAACTAAGCTGTACTCACAGCCTGAAAAATTAAAAGGACCAGCCTTAAAGCTCAATTTCAACAGATTATGAGACACATGCAATTTCAACCACAAAGAGGTATCAGCTCACAGCAGTCAGAATAACCATCAGCAAAAAACTACAAAGAATAAATGCTAAAGGTGCTGTGGAGAAATGCATACCCTCAACTTTATGTGGGACGTAACCTGGAAAGAAGCGCTAAAGAGAACAGAAAGGAGGTGCCTTTAAAAGGTTAACGCTGAGCTACCATATGATCCAGGAGACCTATACCCGGACCTATAACCTAAGAAGACAGAACTGGAAAGACACAGGCAGGCAAATCTGCATTGCATAGTATTACAATAGCCAAGATATGGAAGTCACCAAAAAGTCCACCGACAGATGGGTGGACAAAGAAGTACTGCTACATGTACAGGTGGAATACGAGCTAGCGAAAGAATGAAACAATGCCATTGGCAGCACCATAGATGAGTCTAGATGTAATCACGCAACTTGTAGTAAGTGACAAAGCGAAAGACACATATCCTATCATATCACATAGAGGTGTTCCCTAAAAATTGATACAAACGAAGATATTTCCACAGAGAAAGGCAATCACAGAATCAGTACAAAAACGTATGGTTCACCAAATGGATAGGTGTGAGGATTGGACACATTACTATACTGGGGTTAACAGACATATAAAAACACATGTGAAATATAGAATCACCAAAGACGTACGCAACACCAAGAGAAGACTACTCAACATTGTGTCCTAACCTACATGGGAAAAGGATCTGAAGAAGAATAGATATATGTATATGTATGAAAGAACCACATCTTGCACACCTAGAACAAACAAAACGTTGTAATCAAATTTGCTGGGATTAAAAACTAAAACTTAAATTAAAAATACGAACAAGAAGTAATGAGACATAAATTTAAAAGGCTTTTTCCTGGCACATTCCATTGTAATTTACAGCCTAGAACACGACTTCCATTAAGGCTCTGTGGCCCTAGTGACCAGATTTGGTAAAGGAGAAATGCTGCCGCCTTGTGGCCGTTTCCCGCAAGAGCGGCTTTTAACCCACAGCTAATGGTCACTTAACATTCACAAGGACTCAGGGCTGTAAAGACACCTGCCCTCAAAATTGTGCTGAGGTAGGGAATGGATTAAAAATTTCAAAACAGGCAAATTTTTCAAGGAGATAGTATGAAGAGGTAAATTTTAGTCACTGTCTTTTTAAAAAAAGAAAAATGGATAAAAGCTCAACCTCAGGAAGTATTAGACTCATGCAATCTAATCTACAAAAAGGTTTTAACTCACACCGGTCGACTGACCATCAGCAAAAAGTCTACAAACAATAAATGCTGAAGGGGTTTTAGAGAACTGTGTACCCTCTAGCTGCTGGTGAGATGTAAAGTGGTTAACAGCCAATAATGAGAACAGAAAGGAGCTGCGTTTGCGAGTAAAAATTGAGGTACCATTCAATCCAGCAGGTGCACCACTGGGCCTCTCACCTGAGAAGACCAGAATCGAGAAGACCCGGGCTGCAAAAGCAGCACTGCAGCCTTATTCACAATAGACAAGACAGTGAAGCAACCAACATGTCCATCCACAGGTGAATGGATAAAGAAGAAGTGGTCCATGTACACAATGGAATATTAGCCATGCAAAACAGTGAAACCCTGCTCCTTGTGGCTCTGCAAATGAGCCTGGAGATAATCACAAAACATGAGGTAAGTTGGAAAGCAAAAGACCTATATTCTATGATATCACTTATAGGCGTTATCTAATAACTGACACAAATGAACATATTTCCACAGAGAAAGGCACTCTCAGACTTAGAAAAAAAAACGATGCTTATCTAAAAGGAAAGGTGGGGGGATGGGATAAATGAAGATTAGCGTTACCATAGGTATACAAATACATATGATATACATATATCAAAAAGACCCACCCTATAGCAAGGGAGGTCTACGGAACACTCTGTAATAATTGACATGGGAAGAGGATCTCGACATGTATAGATATATATAATGTGTAAATGAACCAGAGTGTGTACACCTTGGACAAACAACATTCTAAACATTACCCCAATTTAAAAAATTAAAACAGCCAACAAGAATTAATCAAACATAAACTTATGGGGGGTTTTCCTGGCACATTCCATTCAAATTTACAAGCTAGGAAAACCACTTCCAGAACGGCTCTGCTGTCTTAGGAACCAGATTTGATAATGGAGAAGTGCGCCTGCCTTCTGGCCATTTAGTACAAGAGCAGCTTACACCCACTGCTAATCGTTATGAAATATTCACACACATTGCAGGCCTGTAAATGACACCTGCCTTCAAAAAAATATCCTGGGGACGAAAATCCACCAGAATATTAAAAAGAGGGCAATCTTTCAACAAGATAATTTCAAGAGGTATATTGAACTCACAATTTTTTCTAATACCAGAATACAAAAACGCCTGGAAAAATGATAAATTTTAGGAATTTTGAAAGACATGCAAACCCAAATTACAAAAACCTATCAGCTCACAGCAGTCAGAATGGCCATCAGCAAAAATGCTTCAAAAAATAAATGCTGAAGGGACTGTGGAGAAATGCGTACACTCGGCTCTAAGGGGGACGTGGTAAGAGCCTCTAATGAAAACACAATGGAAGTGCCTTGAAAAGGCAAACATTGAGCTACCCGTCAATCAGACATACCCACTGCTGGGCCTATCTCCTGAGAAAATGAGAATCAAAACTTCACAGGCTGGCAATCCTGCACTCCAGCCATATTTACCATAGCCAACATTTGGAAGCAACAAGAATGTCCATCAACAGAGGAATGCACCAAGAAGTAGTGGTCCTTGTATACAATGGAATATTACTACCGTAAAAAATATAACTTAAATTTAAAAAACAAACAAATGTAAGGAGACATCAGCATTTGTGGGTTTATCCGAGCACATTCCACTCTAATTTATAACCGAAGAACACCACTGGCGGGTAGGTCTGTTTCCCAAGTACCAGCGTGGGGAACGTAGAAAAGCTGCCACCCTCTGGCCATTACCTGCAAAAGCAGCTTTAAAGCCTGGGCCAAAGGTCACTTCATATGAACAAGTACTGCAGAGCTATAAACGAAACCTGCCCTCAAAATGTCTTGAGGAAGGTAATGGTTAAAATATTTCAAAATGTGACACATACTTGAAGAAAACACTTTGAAGAACTAAGCCGTAATCACAGCTGGAGAAATGAAAAGGACATGCCTTAAAGCTCAATTTCAACGGATTATGAGACACATGCAAATTCAACCACAAAGAGGTATCAGCTCACACCAGTCAGAATAACCATCAGCAAAAAACTACAAAGAATAAATGCTAAAGGTGCTGTGGAGAAATGCATACCCTGAACTTTAAGTGGGACGTAACCTGGAAAGAGTCACTAAAGAGAACAGAATGGAGGTGCCTTTAAAAGGATAACGCTGAGCTACCATATGATCCAGGAGACCTACACCTGGACCTATAACCTAAGAAGACAGAATTGGAAAGACACAGGCAGGCAAATCTGCATTGCATAGTATTACAATAGCCAAGATATGGAAGTCACCAAAAAGTCCACCGACAGATGGGTGGACAAAGAAGAACTGCTACATGTACAGATGGAATACGAGCTAGCGAAAGAATGAAACAATGCCATTGGCAGCACCATAGATGAGTCTAGATGTAATCACGCAACTTGTAGTAAGTGACAAAGCGAAAGACACATATCCTATCATATCACATAGAGGTGTTCCCTAAAAATTGATACAAATGAAGATATTTCCACAGAGAAAGGCAATTACAGATTCAGTACAAAAACTTATGGTTCACCAAATGGAAAGTTGTGAGGATTGGATACATCACCCTATTGAGGTCAACAGAGATATACAAACACACGTGAAATATATAATCACCAAAGACCTACAGAATACCAAGAGAAGACTACTCAACATTGTGTCATAACCTACATGGGAAAAGATTCCGAAGAAGAATAGATATATGTATATGTGTGAAAGAACCACCTCTTGCACACCTAGAACAAACAAACCATTGTAATCAAATTTGCTGTGATAAAAAATAAAAATTATGTTAAAACTACGAACAAGAAGTAATGACACATAAACTTAAAGGGCTTTTTCCTGGGACATTCCACTCTAATTTACAACCTAGCACACCACTTCCAATAAGGCTCTGTTGCCCTAGTAATCAGATTTGGTAAAGGAGAAATGCTGCCGCCTTGTGGCCGTTTCCCGCAAGAGCAGCTTTAAACCCACAGCTAATGGTCACTTAAAATTCACAAGGACTCAGGGCTGTAAAGGACACCTGCCGTCAAAAATTGTGCTCAGGTAGGGAATGGACAAACTAATTCAAAACAGGCAAATATTTCAAGAAGATAGTATGAAGAGGTAAGTATTCCTCACTCTCTTTAAAAAACACAGGAAAATGGATAAAATCTCAACCTCAGGAATTATTAGACTCATGCAATCTAATCAACCAAAAGGTTTCAACTCACACCTGTCGACTGACCGTCAGCCAAAAGTCTACAAACAATAAATGCTGATGGGGTTGTAGAGAACTGTGTAACCTCTAGGTGCTGGTGAGAAGTAAAGTGGTTAACAGCCAATAATGAGAACAGAAAGGAGCTGCGTTTAAAAGGAAAAGTTGAGGTACCATTCAATCCAGCAGGCACACCACTGGGCCGCTCACCTGACAAGACCAGAATCGAAAAGACACAGGCTGCAAAAGCTGCACTGCAGCCTCAATCAAAATAACCAAGATGGGAAGCAACCAAAATGTCCATCAACGGGTGAATGGATAAAGAAGAAGGGGTCCATGTACACAATGAAATATTAGCCATGGAAAACAATGAAACACTGCCCTTTGAGGCACCAGAGATGAGCCTGGAGATAATCACAAAACATGAGGTAAGTCGGAAAGCAAAAGACCTATATCCTACGCTATCCCTTATAGGCGTTACCTAATAACTGACACAAATGAACATATTTCCACAGAGAAAGACACATACAGACTTAGAAAACCAACTATGCTCATCTAAAAGGAAAGGTGGGGGCAATGGATAAATGAGATTAGTGTTACTATACATATCCAAATACATACTATATACATATTTCAAAGAGACCGACCATATATAGCCAGGGAGGTCTACAGAACACTCTGTAATATTTTACATGGGAAGAGGATCTGTAGAATAGACCTATATAATATACCAATGAGCCAGATTTTGTACCCCTAGGACACACAATATTCTAATCTTAACCCCGATTAAAACAATTAACAAAAACTAGAAATAATGAGACATAAACTTATGGGGGTTTCTCCTGGCACATGCCATTCTAATTTACAACCTAGGAACACGACTTCCAGAAAGGCTCTGCTGCCCTAGTACCCAGATTTGGGAATGGAGAAATGCTGCCTCCTTGTGGCCATTTCCCACAACAGCAGCTTTAAACCCACTGCTAAAGGTCACTAAATATTCACCAACTTGCAATTCTGTAAATGACAACTGCCCTCCAAATAAATCCTGGGATCAAAAATGGAGCAACAATTTCAAAAGAGGGCAATCTTCCAAGAAGACAATTTCAAGAGGTATATTGTACTCACAGTTTTTTCTTTTAAGAGAAAAGAAAAAGGTGTGGGCAAATGATGTATTTTAGGAATTTTGAAAGACATGCAAACCCAAATTACAAAAAACTATCAGCTCACAGCAGTCAGAATGGCCATCAGCAAAAATGCTTCAAAAAAATAAATGCTGAAGGGACTGTGGAGAAATGCGTACACTCGGCTCTAAGGGGGACGTGGTAAGAGCCTCTAATGAAAACACAATGGAAGTGCCTTGAAAAGGTAAACATTGAGCTACCCGTCAATCAGTCATACCCATTGGTGGGCCTATCTCCTGAGAAAATGAGAATCAAAACGTTACAGCCTGGCAATCCTGCACTCCAGCCATATTTACCATAGACAACATTTGGAAGCAATGAAAATGTCCATCAACAGAGGAATGCACCAAGAAGAACTGTTCCATGTACACAATGTAATATTACTCCAATACTAAATATAAGTTAAAGTTAAAAGACAAACATAAGTAAGGAGACATCAGCATTTGTGGGTTTATTCAGGCACATCCCACTCTAATTAATAACCGAGGAACACCACTGGACGGAAGGTCTGTTTCCCTAGTACCAGAGTGGGGAACGTAGAAAGACTGCCGCCCTCTGGACGTTACCTGCAGAAGCAGATTTAAGCCTGTACTCATGGTCACTGCAAAATGTCTTGAGGGAGGTAATGGCCCAAAAATTTTAAAATAGGACACATACTTTAAGAAAACACTTTGAAGAACTAAGCTGTACTCACAGCCTGAAAAATTAAAAGGACCAGCCTTAAAGCTCAATTTCAACAGATTATGAGACACATGCAATTTCAACCACAAAGAGGTATCAGCTCACAGCAGTCAGAATAACCATCAGCAACAAACTACAAAGAATAAATGCTAAAGGTGCTGTGGAGAAATGCATACCCTCAACTTTAAGTGGGACGTAACCTGGAAAGAGTCACTAAAGAGAACAGAATGGAGGTGCCTTTAAAAGGTTAACGCTGAGCTACCATATGATCCAGGAGACCTATACCCGGACCTATAACCTAAGAAGACAGAACTGGAAAGACACAGGCAGGCAAATCTGCATTGCATAGTATTACAATAGCCAAGATATGGAAGTCACCAAAAAGTCCACCGACAGATGGGTGGACAAAGAAGAACTGCTACATGTACAGATGGAATATGAGCTAGCGAAAAAATGAAACAATGCCATTGGCAGCACCATAGATGAGTCTAGAAGTAATCACGCAACTTGTAGTAAGTGACAAAGCGAAAGACACATATCCTATCATATCACATAGAGGTGTTCCCTAAAAATTGATACAAACGAAGATATTTCCACAGAGAAAGGCAATCACAGATTCAGTACAAAAACGTATGGTTCACCAAGTGGATAGGTGTGAGGATTGGACACATTACTATACTGGGGTTAACAGACATATAAAAACACATGTGAAATATAGAATCACCAAAGACGTACGCAACACCAAGAGAAGACTACTCAACATTGTGTCCTAACCTACATGGGAAAAGGATCTGAAGAAGAATAGATATATGTATATGTATGAAAGAACCACATCTTGCACACCTAGAACAAACAAAACGTTGTAATCAAATTTGCTGGAATTAAAAACTAAAAATTAAATTAAAAATACGAACAAGAAGTAATGAGACATAAATTTAAAGGCTTTTTCCTGGCACATTCCATTGTAATTTACAGCCTAGAACACGACTTCCATTAAGGCTCTGTGGCCCTAGTGACCAGATTTGGTAAAGGAGAAATGCTGCCGCCTTGTGGCCGTTTCCCGCAAGAGCGGCTTTTAACCCACAGCTAATGGTCACTTAACATTCACAAGGACTCAGGGCTGTAAAGACACCTGCCCTCAAAATTGTGCTGAGGTAGGGAATGGATTAAAAATTTCAAAACAGGCAAATTTTTCAAGGAGATAGTATGAAGAGGTAAATTTTACTCACTGTCTTTTTAAAAAAAGAAAAATGGATAAAAGCTCAACCTCAGGAAGTATTAGACTCATGCAATCTAATCTACAAAAAGGTTTTAACTCACACCACTCGACTGACCATCAGCAAAAAGTCTACAAACAATAAATGCTGAAGGGGTTTTAGAGAACTGTGTACCCTCTAGCTGCTGGTGAGATGTAAAGTGGTTAACAGCCAATAATGAGAACAGAAAGGAGCTGCGTTTGCGAGTAAAAATTGAGGTACCATTCAATCCAGCAGGTGCACCACTGGGCCTCTCACCTGAGAAGACCAGAATCGAGAAGACCCGGGCTGCAAAAGCAGCACTGCAGCCTTATTCACAATAGACAAGACAGTGAAGCAACCAACATGTCCATCCACAGGTGAATGGATAAAGAAGAAGTGGTCCATGTACACAATGGAATATTAGCCATGCAAAATAGTGAAACCCTGCTCCTTGTGGCACCACAAATGAGCCTGGAGATAATCACAAAACATGAGGTAAGTTGGAAAGCAAAAGACCTATATTCTATGACATCACTTATAGGCGTTATCTAATAACTGACACAAATGAGCATATTTCCACAGAGAAAGGCACTCTCAGACTTAGAAAAAAACGATGCTTATCTAAAAGGAAAGGTGGGGGGATGGGATAAATGAAGATTAGCGTTACCATATGTATACAAATACATATGATATACATATATCAAAAACACCCACCCTATAGCAAGGGAGGTCTACGGAACACTCTGTAATAATTGACATGGGAAGAGGATCTCGACA
This sequence comes from Balaenoptera physalus, assembly GCF_965194825.1. Taxonomy (NCBI): domain Eukaryota; kingdom Metazoa; phylum Chordata; class Mammalia; order Artiodactyla; family Balaenopteridae; genus Balaenoptera; species Balaenoptera physalus. The sequence continues at coordinate 150,039 of NW_028125366.1, forward strand.
TGTATAGATATATATAATGTGTAAATGAACCAGAGTGTGTACACCTTGGACAAACAACATTCTAAACATTACCCCAATTTAAAAAAGTAAAACAGCAAACAAGAATTAATCAAACATAAACTTATGGGGGGTTTTCCTGGCACATTCCATTCAAATTTACAAGCTAGGAAAACCACTTCCAGAACGGCTCTGCTGCCCTAGGAACCAGATTTGATGATGGAGAAGTGCTCCTGCCTTCTGGCCATTTAGTACAAGAGCAGCTTACACCCACTGCTAATCGTTATGAAATATTCACACACATTGCAGGCCTGTAAATGACACCTGCCTTCAAAAAAATATCCTGGGGACGAAAATCCACCAGAATATTAAAAAGAGGGCAATCTTTCAACAAGATAATTTCAAGAGGTATATTGAACTCACAATTTTTTCTAATACCAGAATACAAAAACGCCTGGAAAAATGATAAATTTTAGGAATTTTGAAAGACATGCAAACCCAAATTACAAAAACCTATAAGCTCACAGCAGTCAGAATGGCCATCAGCAAAAATGCTTCAAAAAATAAATGCTGAAGGGACTGTGGAGAAATGCGTACACTCGGCTCTAAGGGGGACGTGGTAAGAGCCTCTAATGAAAACACAATGGAAGTGCCTTGAAAAGGCAAACATTGAGCTACCCGTCAATCAGACATACCCACTGCTGGGCCTATCTCCTGAGAAAATGAGAATCAAAACTTCACAGGCTGGCAATCCTGCACTCCAGCCATATTTACCATAGCCAACATTTGGAAGCAACAAGAATGTCCATCAACAGAGGAATGCACCAAGAAGTAGTGGTCCTTGTATACAATGGAATATTACTACCGTAAAAAATATAACTTAAATTTAAAAAACAAACAAATGTAAGGAGACATCAGCATTTGTGGGTTTATCCGAGCACATTCCACTCTAATTTATAACCGAAGAACACCACTGGCGGGTAGGTCTGTTTCCCAAGTACCAGCGTGGGGAACGTAGAAAAGCTGCCACCCTCTGGCCATTACCTGCAAAAGCAGCTTTAAAGCCTGGGCCAAAGGTCACTTCATATGAACAAGTACTGCAGAGCTATAAACGAAACCTGCCCTCAAAATGTCTTGAGGAAGGTAATGGTTAAAATATTTCAAAATGTGACACATACTTGAAGAAAACACTTTGAAGAACTAAGCCATAATCACAGCTGGAGAAATGAAAAGGAAAGGCCTTAAAGCTCAATTTCAACAGATTATGAGACACATGCAAATTCAACCACAAAGAGGTATCAGCTCACACCAGTCAAAATAACCATCAGCAAAAAACTACAAAGAATAAATGCTAAAGGTGCTGTGGAGAAATGCATACCCTCAACTTTAAGTGGGACGTAACCTGGAAAGAGTCACTAAAGAGAACAGAATGGAGGTGCCTTTAAAAGGATAACGCTGAGCTACCATATGATCCAGGAGACCTATACCTGGACCTATAACCTAAGAAGACAGAATTGGAAAGACACAGGCAGGCAAATCTGCATTGCATAGTATTACAATAGCCAAGATATGGAAGTCACCAAAAAGTCCACCGACAGATGGGAGGACAAAGAAGAACTGCTACATGTACAGATGGAATACGAGCTTGAGAAAGAATGAAACAATGCCATTGGCAGCACCATAGATGAGTCTAGATGTAATCACGCAACTTGTAGTAAGTGACAAAGCGAAAGACACATATCCTATCATATCACATAGAGGTGTTCCCTAAAAATTGATACAAACGAAGATATTTCCACACAGAAAGGCAATTACAGATTCAGTACAAAAACTTATGGTTCACCAAATGGAAAGTTGTGAGGATTGGATACATCACCCTATTGAGGTCAACAGAGATATACAAACACACGTGAAATATATAATCACCAAAGACCTACAGAATACCAAGAGAAGACTACTCAACATTGTGTCATAACCTACATGGGAAAAGATTCCGAAGAAGAATAGATATATGTATATGTGTGAAAGAACAACCTCTTGCACACCTAGAACAAACAAACCATTGTAATCAAATTTGCTGTGATAAAAAATAAAAATTATGTTAAAACTACGAACAAGAAGTAATGACACATAAACTTAAAGGGCTTTTTCCTGGCACATTCCATTCTAATTTACAACCTAGCACACCACTTCCAATAAGGCTCTGTTGCCCTAGTAATCAGATTTGGTAAAGGAGAAATGCTGCCGCCTTGTGGCCGTTTCCCGCAAGAGCAGCTTTAAACCCACAGCTAATGGTCACTTAAAATTCACAAGGACTCAGGGCTGTAAAGGACACCTGCCGTCAAAAATTGTGCTCAGGTAGGGAATGGACAAACTAATTCAAAACAGGCAAATGTTTCAAGAAGATAGTATGAAGAGGTAAGTATTCCTCACTCTTTTTAAAAAACACAGGAAAATGGATAAAAGCTCAACCTCAGGAATTATTAGACTCATGCAATCTAATCAACCAAAAGGTTTCAACTCACACCTGTCGACTGACCGTCAGCCAAAAGTCTACAAACAATAAATGCTGATGGGGTTGTAGAGAACTGTGTAACCTCTAGGTGCTGGTGAGAAGTAAAGTGGTTAACAGCCATTAATGAGAACAGAAAGGAGCTGCGTTTAAAAGGAAAAGTTGAGGTACCATTCAATCCAGCAGGCACACCACTGGGCCTCTCACCTGACAAGACCAGAATCGAAAAGACACAGGCTGCAAAAGCTGCACTGCAGCCTTATTCAAAATAACCAAGATGGGAAGCAACCAAAATGTCCATCAACGGGTGAATGGATAAAGAAGAAGGGGTCCATGTACACAATGAAATATTAGCCATGGAAAACAATGAAACACTGCTCTTTGAGGCACCAGAGATGAGCCTGGAGATAATCACAAAACATGAGGTAAGTCGGAAAGCAAAAGACCTATATCCTATGCTATCCCTTATAGGCGTTACCTAATAACTGACACAAATGAACATATTTCCACAGAGAAAGACACATACAGACTTAGAAAACCAACTATGCTCATCTAAAAGGAAAGGTGGGGGCAATGGATAAATGAGATTAGTGTTACTATACATATCCAAATACATACTATATACATATTTCAAAGAGACCGACCATATATAGCCAGGGAGGTCTACAGAACACTCTGTAATATTTTACATGGGAAGAGGATCTGTAGAATAGACCTATATAATATACCAATGAGCCAGATTGTGTACCCCTAGGACAAACAATATTCTAATCTTAACCCCGATTAAAACAATTAACAAAAACTAGAAATAATGAGACATAAACTTATGGGGGTTTCTCCTGGCACATGCCATTCTAATTTACAACCTAGGAACACGACTTCCAGAAAGGCTCTGCTGCCCTAGTACCCAGATTTGGGAATGGAGAAATGCTGCCTCCTTGTCGCCATTTCCCACAACAGCAGCTTTAAACACACTGCTAAAGGTCACTAAATATTCACCAACTTGTAATTCTGTAAATGACAACTGCCCTCCAAATAAATCCTGGGATCAAAAATGGAGCAACAATTTCAAAAGAGGGCAACCTTCCAAGAAGACAATTTCAAGAGGTATATTGTACTCACAGTTTTTTCTTTTAAGAGAAAAGAAAAAGGTGTGGGCAAATGATGTATTTTAGGAATTTTGAAAGACATGCAAACCCAAATTACAAAAAACTATCAGCTCACAGCAGTCAGAATGGCCATCAGCATAAATGCTTCAAAAAAATAAATGCTGAAGGGACTGTGGAGAAATGCGTACACTCGGCTCTAAGGGGGACGTGGTAAGAGCCTCTAATGAAAACACAATGGAAGTGCCTTGAAAAGGTAAACATTGAGCTACCCGTCAATCAGTCATACCCATTGGTGGGCCTATCTCCTGAGAAAATGAGAATCAAAACGTTACAGCCTGGCAATCCTGCACTCCAGCCATATTTACCATAGACAACATTTGGAAGCAATGAAAATGTCCATCAACAGAGGAATGCACCAAGAAGAACTGTTCCATGTACACAATGTAATATTACTCCAATACTAAATATAAGTTAAAGTTAAAAGACAAACATAAGTAAGGAGACATCAGCATTTGTGGGTTTATTCAGGCACATCCCACTCTAATTAATAACCGAGGAACACCACTGGACGGAAGGTCTGTTTCCCTAGTACCAGAGTGGGGAACGTAGAAAGACTGCCGCCCTCTGGACGTTACCTGCAGAAGCAGATTTAAGCCTGTACTCATGGTCACTGCAAAATGTCTTGAGGGAGGTAATGGCCCAAAAATTTTAAAATAGGACACATACTTTAAGAAAACACTTTGAAGAACTAAGCTGTACTCACAGCCTGAAAAATTAAAAGGACCAGCCTTAAAGCTCAATTTCAACAGATTATGAGACACATGCAATTTCAACCACAAAGAGGTATCAGCTCACAGCAGTCAGAATAACCATCAGCAACAAACTACAAAGAATAAATGCTAAAGGTGCTGTGGAGAAATGCATACCCTCAACTTTAAGTGGGACGTAACCTGGAAAGAGTCACTAAAGAGAACAGAATGGAGGTGCCTTTAAAAGGTTAACGCTGAGCTACCATATGATCCAGGAGACCTATACCCGGACCTATAACCTAAGAAGACAGAACTGGAAAGACACAGGCAGGCAAATCTGCATTGCATAGTATTACAATAGCCAAGATATGGAAGTCACCAAAAAGTCCACCGACAGATGGGTGGACAAAGAAGAACTGCTACATGTACAGATGGAATATGAGCTAGCGAAAAAATGAAACAATGCCATTGGCAGCACCATAGATGAGTCTAGAAGTAATCACGCAACTTGTAGTAAGTGACAAAGCGAAAGACACATATCCTATCATATCACATAGAGGTGTTCCCTAAAAATTGATACAAACGAAGATATTTCCACAGAGAAAGGCAATCACAGATTCAGTACAAAAACGTATGGTTCACCAAGTGGATAGGTGTGAGGATTGGACACATTACTATACTGGGGTTAACAGACATATAAAAACACATGTGAAATATAGAATCACCAAAGACGTACGCAACACCAAGAGAAGACTACTCAACATTGTGTCCTAACCTACATGGGAAAAGGATCTGAAGAAGAATAGATATATGTATATGTATGAAAGAACCACATCTTGCACACCTAGAACAAACAAAACGTTGTAATCAAATTTGCTGGAATTAAAAACTAAAAATTAAATTAAAAATACGAACAAGAAGTAATGAGACATAAATTTAAAGGCTTTTTCCTGGCACATTCCATTGTAATTTACAGCCTAGAACACGACTTCCATTAAGGCTCTGTGGCCCTAGTGACCAGATTTGGTAAAGGAGAAATGCTGCCGCCTTGTGGCCGTTTCCCGCAAGAGCGGCTTTTAACCCACAGCTAATGGTCACTTAACATTCACAAGGACTCAGGGCTGTAAAGACACCTGCCCTCAAAATTGTGCTGAGGTAGGGAATGGATTAAAAATTTCAAAACAGGCAAATTTTTCAAGGAGATAGTATGAAGAGGTAAATTTTACTCACTGTCTTTTTAAAAAAAGAAAAATGGATAAAAGCTCAACCTCAGGAAGTATTAGACTCATGCAATCTAATCTACAAAAAGGTTTTAACTCACACCACTCGACTGACCATCAGCAAAAAGTCTACAAACAATAAATGCTGAAGGGGTTTTAGAGAACTGTGTACCCTCTAGCTGCTGGTGAGATGTAAAGTGGTTAACAGCCAATAATGAGAACAGAAAGGAGCTGCGTTTGCGAGTAAAAATTGAGGTACCATTCAATCCAGCAGGTGCACCACTGGGCCTCTCACCTGAGAAGACCAGAATCGAGAAGACCCGGGCTGCAAAAGCAGCACTGCAGCCTTATTCACAATAGACAAGACAGTGAAGCAACCAACATGTCCATCCACAGGTGAATGGATAAAGAAGAAGTGGTCCATGTACACAATGGAATATTAGCCATGCAAAATAGTGAAACCCTGCTCCTTGTGGCACCACAAATGAGCCTGGAGATAATCACAAAACATGAGGTAAGTTGGAAAGCAAAAGACCTATATTCTATGACATCACTTATAGGCGTTATCTAATAACTGACACAAATGAGCATATTTCCACAGAGAAAGGCACTCTCAGACTTAGAAAAAAACGATGCTTATCTAAAAGGAAAGGTGGGGGGATGGGATAAATGAAGATTAGCGTTACCATATGTATACAAATACATATGATATACATATATCAAAAACACCCACCCTATAGCAAGGGAGGTCTACGGAACACTCTGTAATAATTGACATGGGAAGAGGATCTCGACATGTATAGATATATATAATGTGTAAATGAACCAGAGTGTGTACACCTTGGACAAACAACATTCTAAACATTACCCCAATTTAAAAAAGTAAAACAGCAAACAAGAATTAATCAAACATAAACTTATGGGGGGTTTTCCTGGCACATTCCATTCAAATTTACAAGCTAGGAAAACCACTTCCAGAACGGCTCTGCTGCCCTAGGAACCAGATTTGATGATGGAGAAGTGCTCCTGCCTTCTGGCCATTTAGTACAAGAGCAGCTTACACCCACTGCTAATCGTTATGAAATATTCACACACATTGCAGGCCTGTAAATGACACCTGCCTTCAAAAAAATATCCTGGGGACGAAAATCCACCAGAATATTAAAAAGAGGGCAATCTTTCAACAAGATAATTTCAAGAGGTATATTGAACTCACAATTTTTTCTAATACCAGAATACAAAAACGCCTGGAAAAATGATAAATTTTAGGAATTTTGAAAGACATGCAAACCCAAATTACAAAAACCTATAAGCTCACAGCAGTCAGAATGGCCATCAGCAAAAATGCTTCAAAAAATAAATGCTGAAGGGACTGTGGAGAAATGCGTACACTCGGCTCTAAGGGGGACGTGGTAAGAGCCTCTAATGAAAACACAATGGAAGTGCCTTGAAAAGGCAAACATTGAGCTACCCGTCAATCAGACATACCCACTGCTGGGCCTATCTCCTGAGAAAATGAGAATCAAAACTTCACAGGCTGGCAATCCTGCACTCCAGCCATATTTACCATAGCCAACATTTGGAAGCAACAAGAATGTCCATCAACAGAGGAATGCACCAAGAAGTAGTGGTCCTTGTATACAATGGAATATTACTACCGTAAAAAATATAACTTAAATTTAAAAAACAAACAAATGTAAGGAGACATCAGCATTTGTGGGTTTATCCGAGCACATTCCACTCTAATTTATAACCGAAGAACACCACTGGCGGGTAGGTCTGTTTCCCAAGTACCAGCGTGGGGAACGTAGAAAAGCTGCCACCCTCTGGCCATTACCTGCAAAAGCAGCTTTAAAGCCTGGGCCAAAGGTCACTTCATATGAACAAGTACTGCAGAGCTATAAACGAAACCTGCCCTCAAAATGTCTTGAGGAAGGTAATGGTTAAAATATTTCAAAATGTGACACATACTTGAAGAAAACACTTTGAAGAACTAAGCCGTAATCACAGCTGGAGAAATGAAAAGGACATGCCTTAAAGCTCAATTTCAACGGATTATGAGACACATGCAAATTCAACCACAAAGAGGTATCAGCTCACACCAGTCAGAATAACCATCAGCAAAAAACTACAAAGAATAAATGCTAAAGGTGCTGTGGAGAAATGCATACCCTGAACTTTAAGTGGGACGTAACCTGGAAAGAGTCACTAAAGAGAACAGAATGGAGGTGCCTTTAAAAGGATAACGCTGAGCTACCATATGATCCAGGAGACCTACACCTGGACCTATAACCTAAGAAGACAGAATTGGAAAGACACAGGCAGGCAAATCTGCATTGCATAGTATTACAATAGCCAAGATATGGAAGTCACCAAAAAGTCCACCGACAGATGGGTGGACAAAGAAGAACTGCTACATGTACAGATGGAATACGAGCTAGCGAAAGAATGAAACAATGCCATTGGCAGCACCATAGATGAGTCTAGATGTAATCACGCAACTTGTAGTAAGTGACAAAGCGAAAGACACATATCCTATCATATCACATAGAGGTGTTCCCTAAAAATTGATACAAATGAAGATATTTCCACAGAGAAAGGCAATTACAGATTCAGTACAAAAACTTATGGTTCACCAAATGGAAAGTTGTGAGGATTGGATACATCACCCTATTGAGGTCAACAGAGATATACAAACACACGTGAAATATATAATCACCAAAGACCTACAGAATACCAAGAGAAGACTACTCAACATTGTGTCATAACCTACATGGGAAAAGATTCCGAAGAAGAATAGATATATGTATATGTGTGAAAGAACCACCTCTTGCACACCTAGAACAAACAAACCATTGTAATCAAATTTGCTGTGATAAAAAATAAAAATTATGTTAAAACTACGAACAAGAAGTAATGACACATAAACTTAAAGGGCTTTTTCCTGGGACATTCCACTCTAATTTACAACCTAGCACACCACTTCCAATAAGGCTCTGTTGCCCTAGTAATCAGATTTGGTAAAGGAGAAATGCTGCCGCCTTGTGGCCGTTTCCCGCAAGAGCAGCTTTAAACCCACAGCTAATGGTCACTTAAAATTCACAAGGACTCAGGGCTGTAAAGGACACCTGCCGTCAAAAATTGTGCTCAGGTAGGGAATGGACAAACTAATTCAAAACAGGCAAATATTTCAAGAAGATAGTATGAAGAGGTAAGTATTCCTCACTCTCTTTAAAAAACACAGGAAAATGGATAAAATCTCAACCTCAGGAATTATTAGACTCATGCAATCTAATCAACCAAAAGGTTTCAACTCACACCTGTCGACTGACCGTCAGCCAAAAGTCTACAAACAATAAATGCTGATGGGGTTGTAGAGAACTGTGTAACCTCTAGGTGCTGGTGAGAAGTAAAGTGGTTAACAGCCAATAATGAGAACAGAAAGGAGCTGCGTTTAAAAGGAAAAGTTGAGGTACCATTCAATCCAGCAGGCACACCACTGGGCCGCTCACCTGACAAGACCAGAATCGAAAAGACACAGGCTGCAAAAGCTGCACTGCAGCCTCAATCAAAATAACCAAGATGGGAAGCAACCAAAATGTCCATCAACGGGTGAATGGATAAAGAAGAAGGGGTCCATGTACACAATGAAATATTAGCCATGGAAAACAATGAAACACTGCCCTTTGAGGCACCAGAGATGAGCCTGGAGATAATCACAAAACATGAGGTAAGTCGGAAAGCAAAAGACCTATATCCTACGCTATCCCTTATAGGCGTTACCTAATAACTGACACAAATGAACATATTTCCACAGAGAAAGACACATACAGACTTAGAAAACCAACTATGCTCATCTAAAAGGAAAGGTGGGGGCAATGGATAAATGAGATTAGTGTTACTATACATATCCAAATACATACTATATACATATTTCAAAGAGACCGACCATATATAGCCAGGGAGGTCTACAGAACACTCTGTAATATTTTACATGGGAAGAGGATCTGTAGAATAGACCTATATAATATACCAATGAGCCAGATTTTGTACCCCTAGGACACACAATATTCTAATCTTAACCCCGATTAAAACAATTAACAAAAACTAGAAATAATGAGACATAAACTTATGGGGGTTTCTCCTGGCACATGCCATTCTAATTTACAACCTAGGAACACGACTTCCAGAAAGGCTCTGCTGCCCTAGTACCCAGATTTGGGAATGGAGAAATGCTGCCTCCTTGTGGCCATTTCCCACAACAGCAGCTTTAAACCCACTGCTAAAGGTCACTAAATATTCACCAACTTGCAATTCTGTAAATGACAACTGCCCTCCAAATAAATCCTGGGATCAAAAATGGAGCAACAATTTCAAAAGAGGGCAATCTTCCAAGAAGACAATTTCAAGAGGTATATTGTACTCACAGTTTTTTCTTTTAAGAGAAAAGAAAAAGGTGTGGGCAAATGATGTATTTTAGGAATTTTGAAAGACATGCAAACCCAAATTACAAAAAACTATCAGCTCACAGCAGTCAGAATGGCCATCAGCAAAAATGCTTCAAAAAAATAAATGCTGAAGGGACTGTGGAGAAATGCGTACACTCGGCTCTAAGGGAGACGTGGTAAGAGCCTCTAATGAAAACACAATGGAAGTGCCTTGAAAAGGTAAACATTGAGCTACCCGTCAATCAGTCATACCCATTGGTGGGCCTATCTCCTGAGAAAATGAGAATCAAAACGGCACAGCCTGGCAATCCTGCACTCCAGCCATATTTACCATAGCCAACATTTGGAAGCAATGAAAATGTCCATCAACAGAGGAATGCACCAAGAAGAACTGTTCCATGTACACAATGTAATATTACTCCAATAATAATTATAAGTTAAAGTTAAAAGACAAACATAAGTAAGGAGACATCAGCATTTGTGGGTTTATTCAGGCACATCCCACTCTAATTTATAACCGAGGAACACCACTGGACGGAAGGTCTGTTTCCCTAGTACCAGAGTGGGGAACGTAGAAAGACTGCCGCCCTCTGGACGTTACCTGCAGAAGCAGATTTAAGCCTGTACTCATGGTCACTGCAAAATGTCTTGAGGGAGGTAATGGCCCAAAAATTTTAAAGTAGGACACATACTTTAAGAAAACACTTTGAAGAACTAAGCTGTACTCACAGCCTGAAAAATTAAAAGGACCAGCCTTAAAGCTCAATTTCAACAGATTATGAGACACATGCAATTTCAACCACAAAGAGGTATCAGCTCACAGCAGTCAGAATAACCATCAGCAACAAACTACAAAGAATAAATGCTAAAGGTGCTGTGGAGAAATGCATACCCTCAACTTTAAGTGGGACGTAACCTGGAAAGAGTCACTAAAGAGAACAGAATGGAGGTGCCTTTAAAAGGTTAACGCTGAGCTACCATATGATCCAGGAGACCTATACCCGGACCTATAACCTAAGAAGACAGAACTGGAAAGACACAGGCAGGCAAATCTGCATTGCATAGTATTACAATAGCCAAGATATGGAAGTCACCAAAAAGTCCACCGACAGATGGGTGGACAAAGAAGAACTGCTACATGTACAGGTGGAATATGAGCTAGCGAAAAAATGAAACAATGCCATTGGCAGCACCATAGATGAGTCTAGAAGTAATCACGCAACTTGTAGTAAGTGACAAAGCGAAAGACACATATCCTATCATATCACATAGAGGTGTTCCCTAAAAATTGATACAAACGAAGATATTTCCACAGAGAAAGGCAATCACAGATTCAGTACAAAAACGTATGGTTCACCAAGTGGATAGGTGTGAGGATTGGACACATTACTATACTGGGGTTAACAGACATATAAAAACACATGTGAAATATAGAATCACCAAAGACGTACGCAACACCAAGAGAAGACTACTCAACATTGTGTCCTAACCTACATGGGAAAAGGATCTGAAGAAGAATAGATATATGTATATGTATGAAAGAACCACATCTTGCACACCTAGAACAAACAAAACGTTGTAATCAAATTTGCTGGAATTAAAAACTAAAAATTAAATTAAAACTACGAACAAGAAGTAATGAGACATAAATTTAAAAGGCTTTTTCCTGGCACATTCCATTGTAATTTACAGCCTAGAACACGACTTCCATTAAGGCTCTGTGGCCCTAGTGACCAGATTTGGTAAAGGAGAAATGCTGCCGCCTTGTGGCCGTTTCCCGCAAGAGCGGCTTTTAACCCACAGCTAATGGTCACTTAACATTCACAAGGACTCAGGGCTGTAAAGACACCTGCCCTCAAAATTGTGCTGAGGTAGGGAATGGATTAAAAATTTCAAAACAGGCAAATTTTTCAAGGAGATAGTATGAAGAGGTAAATTTTAGTCACTGTCTTTTTAAAAAAAGAAAAATGGATAAAAGCTCAACCTCAGGAAGTATTAGACTCATGCAATCTAATCTACAAAAAGGTTTTAACTCACACCAGTCGACTGACCATCAGCAAAAAGTCTACAAACAATAAATGCTGAAGGGGTTTTAGAGAACTGTGTACCCTCTAGCTGCTGGTGAGATGTAAAGTGGTTAACAGCCAATAATGAGAACAGAAAGGAGCTGCGTTTGCGAGTAAAAATTGAGGTACCATTCAATCCAGCAGGTGCACCACTGGGCCTCTCACCTGAGAAGACCAGAATCGAGAAGACCCGGGCTGCAAAAGCAACACTGCAGCCTTATTCACAATAGACAAGACAGTGAAGCAACCAACATGTCCATCCACAGGTGAATGGATAAAGAAGAAGTGGTCCATGTACACAATGGAATATTAGCCATGCAAAATAGTGAAACCCTGCTCCTTGTGGCACCACAAATGAGCCTGGAGATAATCACAAAACATGAGGTAAGTTGGAAAGCAAAAGACCTATATTCTATGACATCACTTATAGGCGTTATCTAATAACTGACACAAATGAGCATATTTCCACAGAGAAAGGCACTCTCAGACTTAGAAAAAAACGATGCTTATCTAAAAGGAAAGGTGGGGGGATGGGATAAATGAAGATTAGCGTTACCATATGTATACAAATACATATGATATACATATAACAAAAACACCCACCCTATAGCAAGGGAGGTCTACGGAACACTCTGTAATAATTGACATGGGAAGAGGATCTCGACATGTATAGATATATATAATGTGTAAATGAACCAGAGTGTGTACACCTTGGACAAACAACATTCTAAACATTACCCCAATTTAAAAAAGTAAAACAGCAAACAAGAATTAATCAAACATAAACTTATGGGGGGTTTTCCTGGCACATTCCATTCAAATTTACAAGCTAGGAAAACCACTTCCAGAACGGCTCTGCTGCCCTAGGAACCAGATTTGATGATGGAGAAGTGCTCCTGCCTTCTGGCCATTTAGTACAAGAGCAGCTTACACCCACTGCTAATCGTTATGAAATATTCACACACATTGCAGGCCTGTAAATGACACCTGCCTTCAAAAAAATATCCTGGGGACGAAAATCCACCAGAATATTAAAAAGAGGGCAATCTTTCAACAAGATAATTTCAAGAGGTATATTGAACTCACAATTTTTTCTAATACCAGAATACAAAAACGCCTGGAAAAATGATAAATTTTAGGAATTTTGAAAGACATGCAAACCCAAATTACAAAAACCTATAAGCTCACAGCAGTCAGAATGGCCATCAGCAAAAATGCTTCAAAAAATAAATGCTGAAGGGACTGTGGAGAAATGCGTACACTCGGCTCTAAGGGGGACGTGGTAAGAGCCTCTAATGAAAACACAATGGAAGTGCCTTGAAAAGGCAAACATTGAGCTACCCGTCAATCAGACATACCCACTGCTGGGCCTATCTCCTGAGAAAATGAGAATCAAAACTTCACAGGCTGGCAATCCTGCACTCCAGCCATATTTACCATAGCCAACATTTGGAAGCAACAAGAATGTCCATCAACAGAGGAATGCACCAAGAAGTAGTGGTCCTTGTATACAATGGAATATTACTACCGTAAAAAATATAACTTAAATTTAAAAAACAAACAAATGTAAGGAGACATCAGTATTTGTGGGTTTATCCGAGCACATTCCACTCTAATTTATAACCGAAGAACACCACTGGCGGTTAGGTCTGTTTCCCAAGTACCAGCGTGGGGAACGTAGAAAAGCTGCCACCCTCTGGCCGTTACCTGCAAAAGCAGCTTTAAAGCCTGGGCCAAAGGTCACTTCATATGAACAAGTACTGCAGAGCTATAAACGAAACCTGCCCTCAAAATGTCTTGAGGAAGGTAATGGTTAAAATATTTCAAAATGTGACACATACTTGAAGAAAACACTTTGAAGAACTAAGCCATAATCACAGCTGGAGAAATGAAAAGGAAAGGCCTTAAAGCTCAATTTCAACAGATTATGAGACACATGCAAATTCAACCACAAAGAGGTATCAGCTCACACCAGTCAAAATAACCATCAGCAAAAAACTACAAAGAATAAATGCTAAAGGTGCTGTGGAGAAATGCATACCCTCAACTTTAAGTGGGACGTAACCTGGAAAGAGTCACTAAAGAGAACAGAATGGAGGTGCCTTTAAAAGGATAACGCTGAGCTACCATATGATCCAGGAGACCTATACCTGGACCTATAACCTAAGAAGACAGAATTGGAAAGACACAGGCAGGCAAATCTGCATTGCATAGTATTACAATAGCCAAGATATGGAAGTCACCAAAAAGTCCACCGACAGATGGGAGGACAAAGAAGAACTGCTACATGTACAGATGGAATACGAGCTTGAGAAAGAATGAAACAATGCCATTGGCAGCACCATAGATGAGTCTAGATGTAATCACGCAACTTGTAGTAAGTGACAAAGCGAAAGACACATATCCTATCATATCACATAGAGGTGTTCCCTAAAAATTGATACAAACGAAGATATTTCCACACAGAAAGGCAATTACAGATTCAGTACAAAAACTTATGGTTCACCAAATGGAAAGTTGTGAGGATTGGATACATCACCCTATTGAGGTCAACAGAGATATACAAACACACGTGAAATATATAATCACCAAAGACCTACAGAATACCAAGAGAAGACTACTCAACATTGTGTCATAACCTACATGGGAAAAGATTCCGAAGAAGAATAGATATATGTATATGTGTGAAAGAACAACCTCTTGCACACCTAGAACAAACAAACCATTGTAATCAAATTTGCTGTGATAAAAAATAAAAATTATGTTAAAACTACGAACAAGAAGTAATGACACATAAACTTAAAGGGCTTTTTCCTGGCACATTCCATTCTAATTTACAACCTAGCACACCACTTCCAATAAGGCTCTGTTGCCCTAGTAATCAGATTTGGTAAAGGAGAAATGCTGCCGCCTTGTGGCCGTTTCCCGCAAGAGCAGCTTTAAACCCACAGCTAATGGTCACTTAAAATTCACAAGGACTCAGGGCTGTAAAGGACACCTGCCGTCAAAAATTGTGCTCAGGTAGGGAATGGACAAACTAATTCAAAACAGGCAAATGTTTCAAGAAGATAGTATGAAGAGGTAAGTATTCCTCACTCTTTTTAAAAAACACAGGAAAATGGATAAAAGCTCAACCTCAGGAATTATTAGACTCATGCAATCTAATCAACCAAAAGGTTTCAACTCACACCTGTCGACTGACCGTCAGCCAAAAGTCTACAAACAATAAATGCTGATGGGGTTGTAGAGAACTGTGTAACCTCTAGGTGCTGGTGAGAAGTAAAGTGGTTAACAGCCATTAATGAGAACAGAAAGGAGCTGCGTTTAAAAGGAAAAGTTGAGGTACCATTCAATCCAGCAGGCACACCACTGGGCCTCTCACCTGACAAGACCAGAATCGAAAAGACACAGGCTGCAAAAGCTGCACTGCAGCCTTATTCAAAATAACCAAGATGGGAAGCAACCAAAATGTCCATCAACGGGTGAATGGATAAAGAAGAAGGGGTCCATGTACACAATGAAATATTAGCCATGGAAAACAATGAAACACTGCTCTTTGAGGCACCAGAGATGAGCCTGGAGATAATCACAAAACATGAGGTAAGTCGGAAAGCAAAAGACCTATATCCTATGCTATCCCTTATAGGCGTTACCTAATAACTGACACAAATGAACATATTTCCACAGAGAAAGACACATACAGACTTAGAAAACCAACTATGCTCATCTAAAAGGAAAGGTGGGGGCAATGGATAAATGAGATTAGTGTTACTATACATATCCAAATACATACTATATACATATTTCAAAGAGACCGACCATATATAGCCAGGGAGGTCTACAGAACACTCTGTAATATTTTACATGGGAAGAGGATCTGTAGAATAGACCTATATAATATACCAATGAGCCAGATTGTGTACCCCTAGGACAAACAATATTCTAATCTTAACCCCGATTAAAACAATTAACAAAAACTAGAAATAATGAGACATAAACTTATGGGGGTTTCTCCTGGCACATGCCATTCTAATTTACAACCTAGGAACACGACTTCCAGAAAGGCTCTGCTGCCCTAGTACCCAGATTTGGGAATGGAGAAATGCTGCCTCCTTGTCGCCATTTCCCACAACAGCAGCTTTAAACACACTGCTAAAGGTCACTAAATATTCACCAACTTGTAATTCTGTAAATGACAACTGCCCTCCAAATAAATCCTGGGATCAAAAATGGAGCAACAATTTCAAAAGAGGGCAACCTTCCAAGAAGACAATTTCAAGAGGTATATTGTACTCACAGTTTTTTCTTTTAAGAGAAAAGAAAAAGGTGTGGGCAAATGATGTATTTTAGGAATTTTGAAAGACATGCAAACCCAAATTACAAAAAACTATCAGCTCACAGCAGTCAGAATGGCCATCAGCATAAATGCTTCAAAAAAATAAATGCTGAAGGGACTGTGGAGAAATGCGTACACTCGGCTCTAAGGGGGACGTGGTAAGAGCCTCTAATGAAAACACAATGGAAGTGCCTTGAAAAGGTAAACATTGAGCTACCCGTCAATCAGTCATACCCATTGGTGGGCCTATCTCCTGAGAAAATGAGAATCAAAACGTTACAGCCTGGCAATCCTGCACTCCAGCCATATTTACCATAGACAACATTTGGAAGCAATGAAAATGTCCATCAACAGAGGAATGCACCAAGAAGAACTGTTCCATGTACACAATGTAATATTACTCCAATACTAAATATAAGTTAAAGTTAAAAGACAAACATAAGTAAGGAGACATCAGCATTTGTGGGTTTATTCAGGCACATCCCACTCTAATTAATAACCGAGGAACACCACTGGACGGAAGGTCTGTTTCCCTAGTACCAGAGTGGGGAACGTAGAAAGACTGCCGCCCTCTGGACGTTACCTGCAGAAGCAGATTTAAGCCTGTACTCATGGTCACTGCAAAATGTCTTGAGGGAGGTAATGGCCCAAAAATTTTAAAATAGGACACATACTTTAAGAAAACACTTTGAAGAACTAAGCTGTACTCACAGCCTGAAAAATTAAAAGGACCAGCCTTAAAGCTCAATTTCAACAGATTATGAGACACATGCAATTTCAACCACAAAGAGGTATCAGCTCACAGCAGTCAGAATAACCATCAGCAACAAACTACAAAGAATAAATGCTAAAGGTGCTGTGGAGAAATGCATACCCTCAACTTTAAGTGGGACGTAACCTGGAAAGAGTCACTAAAGAGAACAGAATGGAGGTGCCTTTAAAAGGTTAACGCTGAGCTACCATATGATCCAGGAGACCTATACCCGGACCTATAACCTAAGAAGACAGAACTGGAAAGACACAGGCAGGCAAATCTGCATTGCATAGTATTACAATAGCCAAGATATGGAAGTCACCAAAAAGTCCACCGACAGATGGGTGGACAAAGAAGAACTGCTACATGTACAGATGGAATATGAGCTAGCGAAAAAATGAAACAATGCCATTGGCAGCACCATAGATGAGTCTAGAAGTAATCACGCAACTTGTAGTAAGTGACAAAGCGAAAGACACATATCCTATCATATCACATAGAGGTGTTCCCTAAAAATTGATACAAACGAAGATATTTCCACAGAGAAAGGCAATCACAGATTCAGTACAAAAACGTATGGTTCACCAAGTGGATAGGTGTGAGGATTGGACACATTACTATACTGGGGTTAACAGACATATAAAAACACATGTGAAATATAGAATCACCAAAGACGTACGCAACACCAAGAGAAGACTACTCAACATTGTGTCCTAACCTACATGGGAAAAGGATCTGAAGAAGAATAGATATATGTATATGTATGAAAGAACCACATCTTGCACACCTAGAACAAACAAAACGTTGTAATCAAATTTGCTGGAATTAAAAACTAAAAATTAAATTAAAAATACGAACAAGAAGTAATGAGACATAAATTTAAAGGCTTTTTCCTGGCACATTCCATTGTAATTTACAGCCTAGAACACGACTTCCATTAAGGCTCTGTGGCCCTAGTGACCAGATTTGGTAAAGGAGAAATGCTGCCGCCTTGTGGCCGTTTCCCGCAAGAGCGGCTTTTAACCCACAGCTAATGGTCACTTAACATTCACAAGGACTCAGGGCTGTAAAGACACCTGCCCTCAAAATTGTGCTGAGGTAGGGAATGGATTAAAAATTTCAAAACAGGCAAATTTTTCAAGGAGATAGTATGAAGAGGTAAATTTTACTCACTGTCTTTTTAAAAAAAGAAAAATGGATAAAAGCTCAACCTCAGGAAGTATTAGACTCATGCAATCTAATCTACAAAAAGGTTTTAACTCACACCACTCGACTGACCATCAGCAAAAAGTCTACAAACAATAAATGCTGAAGGGGTTTTAGAGAACTGTGTACCCTCTAGCTGCTGGTGAGATGTAAAGTGGTTAACAGCCAATAATGAGAACAGAAAGGAGCTGCGTTTGCGAGTAAAAATTGAGGTACCATTCAATCCAGCAGGTGCACCACTGGGCCTCTCACCTGAGAAGACCAGAATCGAGAAGACCCGGGCTGCAAAAGCAGCACTGCAGCCTTATTCACAATAGACAAGACAGTGAAGCAACCAACATGTCCATCCACAGGTGAATGGATAAAGAAGAAGTGGTCCATGTACACAATGGAATATTAGCCATGCAAAATAGTGAAACCCTGCTCCTTGTGGCACCACAAATGAGCCTGGAGATAATCACAAAACATGAGGTAAGTTGGAAAGCAAAAGACCTATATTCTATGACATCACTTATAGGCGTTATCTAATAACTGACACAAATGAGCATATTTCCACAGAGAAAGGCACTCTCAGACTTAGAAAAAAACGATGCTTATCTAAAAGGAAAGGTGGGGGGATGGGATAAATGAAGATTAGCGTTACCATATGTATACAAATACATATGATATACATATATCAAAAACACCCACCCTATAGCAAGGGAGGTCTACGGAACACTCTGTAATAATTGACATGGGAAGAGGATCTCGACATGTATAGATATATATAATGTGTAAATGAACCAGAGTGTGTACACCTTGGACAAACAACATTCTAAACATTACCCCAATTTAAAAAAGTAAAACAGCAAACAAGAATTAATCAAACATAAACTTATGGGGGGTTTTCCTGGCACATTCCATTCAAATTTACAAGCTAGGAAAACCACTTCCAGAACGGCTCTGCTGCCCTAGGAACCAGATTTGATGATGGAGAAGTGCTCCTGCCTTCTGGCCATTTAGTACAAGAGCAGCTTACACCCACTGCTAATCGTTATGAAATATTCACACACATTGCAGGCCTGTAAATGACACCTGCCTTCAAAAAAATATCCTGGGGACGAAAATCCACCAGAATATTAAAAAGAGGGCAATCTTTCAACAAGATAATTTCAAGAGGTATATTGAACTCACAATTTTTTCTAATACCAGAATACAAAAACGCCTGGAAAAATGATAAATTTTAGGAATTTTGAAAGACATGCAAACCCAAATTACAAAAACCTATAAGCTCACAGCAGTCAGAATGGCCATCAGCAAAAATGCTTCAAAAAATAAATGCTGAAGGGACTGTGGAGAAATGCGTACACTCGGCTCTAAGGGGGACGTGGTAAGAGCCTCTAATGAAAACACAATGGAAGTGCCTTGAAAAGGCAAACATTGAGCTACCCGTCAATCAGACATACCCACTGCTGGGCCTATCTCCTGAGAAAATGAGAATCAAAACTTCACAGGCTGGCAATCCTGCACTCCAGCCATATTTACCATAGCCAACATTTGGAAGCAACAAGAATGTCCATCAACAGAGGAATGCACCAAGAAGTAGTGGTCCTTGTATACAATGGAATATTACTACCGTAAAAAATATAACTTAAATTTAAAAAACAAACAAATGTAAGGAGACATCAGTATTTGTGGGTTTATCCGAGCACATTCCACTCTAATTTATAACCGAAGAACACCACTGGCGGGTAGGTCTGTTTCCCAAGTACCAGCGTGGGGAACGTAGAAAAGCTGCGACCCTCTGGCCGTTACCTGCAAAAGCAGCTTTAAAGCCTGGGCCAAAGGTCACTTCATATGAACAAGTACTGCAGAGCTATAAACGAAACCTGCCCTCAAAATGTCTTGAGGAAGGTAATGGTTAAAATATTTCAAAATGTGACACATACTTGAAGAAAACACTTTGAAGAACTAAGCCATAATCACAGCTGGAGAAATGAAAAGGACATGCCTTAAAGCTCAATTTCAACAGATTATGAGACACATGCAAATTCAACCACAAAGAGGTATCAGCTCACACCAGTCAGAATAACCATCAGCAAAAAACTACAAAGTATAAATGCTAAAGGTGCTGTGGAGAAATGCATACCCTCAACTTTAAGTGGGACGTAACCTGGAAAGAGTCACTAAAGAGAACAGAATGGAGGTGCCTTTAAAAGGATAACGCTGAGCTACCATATGATCCAGGAGACCTATACCTGGACCTATAACCTAAGAAGACAGAATTGGAAAGACACAGGCAGGCAAATCTGCATTGCATAGTATTACAATAGCCAAGATATGGAAGTCACCAAAAAGTCCACCGACAGATGGGAGGACAAAGAAGAACTGCTACATGTACAGATGGAATACGAGCTTGAGAAAGAATGAAACAATGCCATTGGCAGCACCATAGATGAGTCTAGATGTAATCACGCAACTTGTAGTAAGTGACAAAGCGAAAGACACATATCCTATCATATCACATAGAGGTGTTCCCTAAAAATTGATACAAACGAAGATATTTCCACACAGAAAGGCAATTACAGATTCAGTACAAAAACTTATGGTTCACCAAATGGAAAGTTGTGAGGATTGGATACATCACCCTATTGAGGTCAACAGAGATATACAAACACACGTGAAATATATAATCACCAAAGACCTACAGAATACCAAGAGAAGACTACTCAACATTGTGTCATAACCTACATGGGAAAAGATTCCGAAGAAGAATAGATATATGTATATGTGTGAAAGAACAACCTCTTGCACACCTAGAACAAACAAACCATTGTAATCAAATTTGCTGTGATAAAAAATAAAAATTATGTTAAAACTACGAACAAGAAGTAATGACACATAAACTTAAAGGGCTTTTTCCTGGCACATTCCATTCTAATTTACAACCTAGCACACCACTTCCAATAAGGCTCTGTTGCCCTAGTAATCAGATTTGGTAAAGGAGAAATGCTGTCGCCTTGTGGCCGTTTCCCGCAAGAGCAGCTTTAAACCCACAGCTAATGGTCACTTAAAATTCACAAGGACTCAGGGCTGTAAAGGACACCTGCCGTCAAAAATTGTGCTCAGGTAGGGAATGGACAAACTAATTCAAAACAGGCAAATGTTTCAAGAAGATAGTATGAAGAGGTAAGTATTCCTCACTCTTTTTAAAAAACACAGGAAAATGGATAAAAGCTCAACCTCAGGAATTATTAGACTCATGCAATCTAATCAACCAAAAGGTTTCAACTCACACCTGTCGACTGACCGTCAGCCAAAAGTCTACAAACAATAAATGCTGATGGGGTTGTAGAGAACTGTGTAACCTCTAGGTGCTGGTGAGAAGTAAAGTGGTTAACAGCCATTAATGAGAACAGAAAGGAGCTGCGTTTAAAAGGAAAAGTTGAGGTACCATTCAATCCAGCAGGCACACCACTGGGCCTCTCACCTGACAAGACCAGAATCGAAAAGACACAGGCTGCAAAAGCTGCACTGCAGCCTTATTCAAAATAACCAAGATGGGAAGCAACCAAAATGTCCATCAACGGGTGAATGGATAAAGAAGAAGGGGTCCATGTACACAATGAAATATTAGCCATGGAAAACAATGAAACACTGCTCTTTGAGGCACCAGAGATGAGCCTGGAGATAATCACAAAACATGAGGTAAGTCGGAAAGCAAAAGACCTATATCCTATGCTATCCCTTATAGGCGTTACCTAATAACTGACACAAATGAACATATTTCCACAGAGAAAGACACATACAGACTTAGAAAACCAACTATGCTCATCTAAAAGGAAAGGTGGGGGCAATGGATAAATGAGATTAGTGTTACTATACATATCCAAATACATACTATATACATATTTCAAAGAGACCGACCATATATAGCCAGGGAGGTCTACAGAACACTCTGTAATATTTTACATGGGAAGAGGATCTGTAGAATAGACCTATATAATATACCAATGAGCCAGATTGTGTACCCCTAGGACAAACAATATTCTAATCTTAACCCCGATTAAAACAATTAACAAAAACTAGAAATAATGAGACATAAACTTATGGGGGTTTCTCCTGGCACATGCCATTCTAATTTACAACCTAGGAACACGACTTCCAGAAAGGCTCTGCTGCCCTAGTACCCAGATTTGGGAATGGAGAAATGCTGCCTCCTTGTCGCCATTTCCCACAACAGCAGCTTTAAACACACTGCTAAAGGTCACTAAATATTCACCAACTTGTAATTCTGTAAATGACAACTGCCCTCCAAATAAATCCTGGGATCAAAAATGGAGCAACAATTTCAAAAGAGGGCAACCTTCCAAGAAGACAATTTCAAGAGGTATATTGTACTCACAGTTTTTTCTTTTAAGAGAAAAGAAAAAGGTGTGGGCAAATGATGTATTTTAGGAATTTTGAAAGACATGCAAACCCAAATTACAAAAAACTATCAGCTCACAGCAGTCAGAATGGCCATCAGCATAAATGCTTCAAAAAAATAAATGCTGAAGGGACTGTGGAGAAATGCGTACACTCGGCTCTAAGGGGGACGTGGTAAGAGCCTCTAATGAAAACACAATGGAAGTGCCTTGAAAAGGTAAACATTGAGCTACCCGTCAATCAGTCATACCCATTGGTGGGCCTATCTCCTGAGAAAATGAGAATCAAAACGTTACAGCCTGGCAATCCTGCACTCCAGCCATATTTACCATAGCCAACATTTGGAAGCAATGAAAATGTCCATCAACAGAGGAATGCACCAAGAAGAACTGTTCCATGTACACAATGTAATATTACTCCAATACTAAATATAAGTTAAAGTTAAAAGACAAACATAAGTAAGGAGACATCAGCATTTGTGGGTTTATTCAGGCACATCCCACTCTAATTAATAACCGAGGAACACCACTGGACGGAAGGTCTGTTTCCCTAGTACCAGAGTGGGGAACGTAGAAAGACTGCCGCCCTCTGGACGTTACCTGCAGAAGCAGATTTAAGCCTGTACTCATGGTCACTGCAAAATGTCTTGAGGGAGGTAATGGCCCAAAAATTTTAAAATAGGACACATACTTTAAGAAAACACTTTGAAGAACTAAGCTGTACTCACAGCCTGAAAAATTAAAAGGACCAGCCTTAAAGCTCAATTTCAACAGATTATGAGACACATGCAATTTCAACCACAAAGAGGTATCAGCTCACAGCAGTCAGAATAACCATCAGCAACAAACTACAAAGAATAAATGCTAAAGGTGCTGTGGAGAAATGCATACCCTCAACTTTAAGTGGGACGTAACCTGGAAAGAGTCACTAAAGAGAACAGAATGGAGGTGCCTTTAAAAGGTTAACGCTGAGCTACCATATGATCCAGGAGACCTATACCCGGACCTATAACCTAAGAAGACAGAACTGGAAAGACACAGGCAGGCAAATCTGCATTGCATAGTATTACAATAGCCAAGATATGGAAGTCACCAAAAAGTCCACCGACAGATGGGTGGACAAAGAAGAACTGCTACATGTACAGATGGAATATGAGCTAGCGAAAAAATGAAACAATGCCATTGGCAGCACCATAGATGAGTCTAGAAGTAATCACGCAACTTGTAGTAAGTGACAAAGCGAAAGACACATATCCTATCATATCACATAGAGGTGTTCCCTAAAAATTGATACAAACGAAGATATTTCCACAGAGAAAGGCAATCACAGATTCAGTACAAAAACGTATGGTTCACCAAGTGGATAGGTGTGAGGATTGGACACATTACTATACTGGGGTTAACAGACATATAAAAACACATGTGAAATATAGAATCACCAAAGACGTACGCAACACCAAGAGAAGACTACTCAACATTGTGTCCTAACCTACATGGGAAAAGGATCTGAAGAAGAATAGATATATGTATATGTATGAAAGAACCACATCTTGCACACCTAGAACAAACAAAACGTTGTAATCAAATTTGCTGGAATTAAAAACTAAAAATTAAATTAAAAATACGAACAAGAAGTAATGAGACATAAATTTAAAGGCTTTTTCCTGGCACATTCCATTGTAATTTACAGCCTAGAACACGACTTCCATTAAGGCTCTGTGGCCCTAGTGACCAGATTTGGTAAAGGAGAAATGCTGCCGCCTTGTGGCCGTTTCCCGCAAGAGCGGCTTTTAACCCACAGCTAATGGTCACTTAACATTCACAAGGACTCAGGGCTGTAAAGACACCTGCCCTCAAAATTGTGCTGAGGTAGGGAATGGATTAAAAATTTCAAAACAGGCAAATTTTTCAAGGAGATAGTATGAAGAGGTAAATTTTACTCACTGTCTTTTTAAAAAAAGAAAAATGGATAAAAGCTCAACCTCAGGAAGTATTAGACTCATGCAATCTAATCTACAAAAAGGTTTTAACTCACACCACTCGACTGACCATCAGCAAAAAGTCTACAAACAATAAATGCTGAAGGGGTTTTAGAGAACTGTGTACCCTCTAGCTGCTGGTGAGATGTAAAGTGGTTAACAGCCAATAATGAGAACAGAAAGGAGCTGCGTTTGCGAGTAAAAATTGAGGTACCATTCAATCCAGCAGGTGCACCACTGGGCCTCTCACCTGAGAAGACCAGAATCGAGAAGACCCGGGCTGCAAAAGCAGCACTGCAGCCTTATTCACAATAGACAAGACAGTGAAGCAACCAACATGTCCATCCACAGGTGAATGGATAAAGAAGAAGTGGTCCATGTACACAATGGAATATTAGCCATGCAAAATAGTGAAACCCTGCTCCTTGTGGCACCACAAATGAGCCTGGAGATAATCACAAAACATGAGGTAAGTTGGAAAGCAAAAGACCTATATTCTATGACATCACTTATAGGCGTTATCTAATAACTGACACAAATGAGCATATTTCCACAGAGAAAGGCACTCTCAGACTTAGAAAAAAACGATGCTTATCTAAAAGGAAAGGTGGGGGGATGGGATAAATGAAGATTAGCGTTACCATATGTATACAAATACATATGATATACATATATCAAAAACACCCACCCTATAGCAAGGGAGGTCTACGGAACACTCTGTAATAATTGACATGGGAAGAGGATCTCGACATGTATAGATATATATAATGTGTAAATGAACCAGAGTGTGTACACCTTGGACAAACAACATTCTAAACATTACCCCAATTTAAAAAAGTAAAACAGCAAACAAGAATTAATCAAACATAAACTTATGGGGGGTTTTCCTGGCACATTCCATTCAAATTTACAAGCTAGGAAAACCACTTCCAGAACGGCTCTGCTGCCCTAGGAACCAGATTTGATGATGGAGAAGTGCTCCTGCCTTCTGGCCATTTAGTACAAGAGCAGCTTACACCCACTGCTAATCGTTATGAAATATTCACACACATTGCAGGCCTGTAAATGACACCTGCCTTCAAAAAAATATCCTGGGGACGAAAATCCACCAGAATATTAAAAAGAGGGCAATCTTTCAACAAGATAATTTCAAGAGGTATATTGAACTCACAATTTTTTCTAATACCAGAATACAAAAACGCCTGGAAAAATGATAAATTTTAGGAATTTTGAAAGACATGCAAACCCAAATTACAAAAACCTATAAGCTCACAGCAGTCAGAATGGCCATCAGCAAAAATGCTTCAAAAAATAAATGCTGAAGGGACTGTGGAGAAATGCGTACACTCGGCTCTAAGGGGGACGTGGTAAGAGCCTCTAATGAAAACACAATGGAAGTGCCTTGAAAAGGCAAACATTGAGCTACCCGTCAATCAGACATACCCACTGCTGGGCCTATCTCCTGAGAAAATGAGAATCAAAACTTCACAGGCTGGCAATCCTGCACTCCAGCCATATTTACCATAGCCAACATTTGGAAGCAACAAGAATGTCCATCAACAGAGGAATGCACCAAGAAGTAGTGGTCCTTGTATACAATGGAATATTACTACCGTAAAAAATATAACTTAAATTTAAAAAACAAACAAATGTAAGGAGACATCAGTATTTGTGGGTTTATCCGAGCACATTCCACTCTAATTTATAACCGAAGAACACCACTGGCGGGTAGGTCTGTTTCCCAAGTACCAGCGTGGGGAACGTAGAAAAGCTGCGACCCTCTGGCCGTTACCTGCAAAAGCAGCTTTAAAGCCTGGGCCAAAGGTCACTTCATATGAACAAGTACTGCAGAGCTATAAACGAAACCTGCCCTCAAAATGTCTTGAGGAAGGTAATGGTTAAAATATTTCAAAATGTGACACATACTTGAAGAAAACACTTTGAAGAACTAAGCCATAATCACAGCTGGAGAAATGAAAAGGACATGCCTTAAAGCTCAATTTCAACAGATTATGAGACACATGCAAATTCAACCACAAAGAGGTATCAGCTCACACCAGTCAGAATAACCATCAGCAAAAAACTACAAAGTATAAATGCTAAAGGTGCTGTGGAGAAATGCATACCCTCAACTTTAAGTGGGACGTAACCTGGAAAGAGTCACTAAAGAGAACAGAATGGAGGTGCCTTTAAAAGGATAACGCTGAGCTACCATATGATCCAGGAGACCTATACCTGGACCTATAACCTAAGAAGACAGAATTGGAAAGACACAGGCAGGCAAATCTGCATTGCATAGTATTACAATAGCCAAGATATGGAAGTCACCAAAAAGTCCACCGACAGATGGGAGGACAAAGAAGAACTGCTACATGTACAGATGGAATACGAGCTTGAGAAAGAATGAAACAATGCCATTGGCAGCACCATAGATGAGTCTAGATGTAATCACGCAACTTGTAGTAAGTGACAAAGCGAAAGACACATATCCTATCATATCACATAGAGGTGTTCCCTAAAAATTGATACAAACGAAGATATTTCCACACAGAAAGGCAATTACAGATTCAGTACAAAAACTTATGGTTCACCAAATGGAAAGTTGTGAGGATTGGATACATCACCCTATTGAGGTCAACAGAGATATACAAACACACGTGAAATATATAATCACCAAAGACCTACAGAATACCAAGAGAAGACTACTCAACATTGTGTCATAACCTACATGGGAAAAGATTCCGAAGAAGAATAGATATATGTATATGTGTGAAAGAACAACCTCTTGCACACCTAGAACAAACAAACCATTGTAATCAAATTTGCTGTGATAAAAAATAAAAATTATGTTAAAACTACGAACAAGAAGTAATGACACATAAACTTAAAGGGCTTTTTCCTTGCACATTCCATTCTAATTTACAACCTAGCACACCACTTCCAATAAGGCTCTGTTGCCCTAGTAATCAGATTTGGTAAAGGAGAAATGCTGCCGCCTTGTGGCCGTTTCCCGCAAGAGCAGCTTTAAACCCACAGCTAATGGTCACTTAAAATTCACAAGGACTCAGGGCTGTAAAGGACACCTGCCGTCAAAAATTGTGCTCAGGTAGGGAATGGACAAACTAATTCAAAACAGGCAAATGTTTCAAGAAGATAGTATGAAGAGGTAAGTATTCCTCACTCTTTTTAAAAAACACAGGAAAATGGATAAAAGCTCAACCTCAGGAATTATTAGACTCATGCAATCTAATCAACCAAAAGGTTTCAACTCACACCTGTCGACTGACCGTCAGCCAAAAGTCTACAAACAATAAATGCTGATGGGGTTGTAGAGAACTGTGTAACCTCTAGGTGCTGGTGAGAAGTAAAGTGGTTAACAGCCATTAATGAGAACAGAAAGGAGCTGCGTTTAAAAGGAAAAGTTGAGGTACCATTCAATCCAGCAGGCACACCACTGGGCCTCTCACCTGACAAGACCAGAATCGAAAAGACACAGGCTGCAAAAGCTGCACTGCAGCCTTATTCAAAATAACCAAGATGGGAAGCAACCAAAATGTCCATCAACGGGTGAATGGATAAAGAAGAAGGGGTCCATGTACACAATGAAATATTAGCCATGGAAAACAATGAAACACTGCTCTTTGAGGCACCAGAGATGAGCCTGGAGATAATCACAAAACATGAGGTAAGTCGGAAAGCAAAAGACCTATATCCTATGCTATCCCTTATAGGCGTTACCTAATAACTGACACAAATGAACATATTTCCACAGAGAAAGACACATACAGACTTAGAAAACCAACTATGCTCATCTAAAAGGAAAGGTGGGGGCAATGGATAAATGAGATTAGTGTTACTATACATATCCAAATACATACTATATACATATTTCAAAGAGACCGACCATATATAGCCAGGGAGGTCTACAGAACACTCTGTAATATTTTACATGGGAAGAGGATCTGTAGAATAGACCTATATAATATACCAATGAGCCAGATTGTGTACCCCTAGGACAAACAATATTCTAATCTTAACCCCGATTAAAACAATTAACAAAAACTAGAAATAATGAGACATAAACTTATGGGGGTTTCTCCTGGCACATGCCATTCTAATTTACAACCTAGGAACACGACTTCCAGAAAGGCTCTGCTGCCCTAGTACCCAGATTTGGGAATGGAGAAATGCTGCCTCCTTGTGGCCATTTCCCACAACAGCAGCTTTAAACACACTGCTAAAGGTCACTAAATATTCACCAACTTGCAATTCTGTAAATGACAACTGCCCTCCAAATAAATCCTGGGATCAAAAATGGAGCAACAATTTCAAAAGAGGGCAACCTTCCAAGAAGACAATTTCAAGAGGTATATTGTACTCACAGTTTTTTCTTTTAAGAGAAAAGAAAAAGGTGTGGGCAAATGATGTATTTTAGGAATTTTGAAAGACATGCAAACCCAAATTACAAAAAACTATCAGCTCACAGCAGTCAGAATGGCCATCAGCATAAATGCTTCAAAAAAATAAATGCTGAAGGGACTGTGGAGAAATGCGTACACTCGGCTCTAAGGGGGACGTGGTAAGAGCCTCTAATGAAAACACAATGGAAGTGCCTTGAAAAGGTAAACATTGAGCTACCCGTCAATCAGTCATACCCATTGGTGGGCCTATCTCCTGAGAAAATGAGAATCAAAACGTTACAGCCTGGCAATCCTGCACTCCAGCCATATTTACCATAGACAACATTTGGAAGCAATGAAAATGTCCATCAACAGAGGAATGCACCAAGAAGAACTGTTCCATGTACACAATGTAATATTACTCCAATACTAAATATAAGTTAAAGTTAAAAGACAAACATAAGTAAGGAGACATCAGCATTTGTGGGTTTATTCAGGCACATCCCACTCTAATTAATAACCGAGGAACACCACTGGACGGAAGGTCTGTTTCCCTAGTACCAGAGTGGGGAACGTAGAAAGACTGCCGCCCTCTGGACGTTACCTGCAGAAGCAGATTTAAGCCTGTACTCATGGTCACTGCAAAATGTCTTGAGGGAGGTAATGGCCCAAAAATTTTAAAATAGGACACATACTTTAAGAAAACACTTTGAAGAACTAAGCTGTACTCACAGCCTGAAAAATTAAAAGGACCAGCCTTAAAGCTCAATTTCAACAGATTATGAGACACATGCAATTTCAACCACAAAGAGGTATCAGCTCACAGCAGTCAGAATAACCATCAGCAAAAAACTACAAAGAATAAATGCTAAAGGTGCTGTGGAGAAATGCATACCCTCAACTTTAAGTGGGACGTAACCTGGAAAGAGTCACTAAAGAGAACAGAATGGAGGTGCCTTTAAAAGGTTAACGCTGAGCTACCATATGATCCAGGAGACCTACACCTGGACCTATAACCTAAGAAGACAGAACTGGAAAGACACAGGCAGGCAAATCTGCATTGCATAGTATTACAATAGCCAAGATATGGAAGTCACCAAAAAGTCCACCGAAAGATGGGTGGACAAAGAAGAACTGCTACATGTACAGATGGAATATGAGCTAGCGAAAAAATGAAACAATGCCATTGGCAGCACCATAGATGAGTCTAGAAGTAATCACGCAACTTGTAGTAAGTGACAAAGCGAAAGACACATATCCTATCATATCACATAGAGGTGTTCCCTAAAAATTGATACAAACGAAGATATTTCCACAGAGAAAGGCAATCACAGATTCAGTACAGAAACGTATGGTTCACCAAGTGGATAGGTGTGAGGTTTGGACACATTACTATACTGGGGTTAACAGACATATAAAAACACATGTGAAATATAGAATCACCAAACACGTACGCAACACCAAGAGAAGACTACTCAACATTGTGTCCTAACCTACATGGGAAAAGGATCTGAAGAAGAATAGATATATGTATATGTATGAAAGAACCACATCTTGCACACCTAGAACAAACAAAACGTTGTAATCAAATTTGCTGGGATTAAAAACTAAAAATTAAATTAAAAATACGAACAAGAAGTAATGAGACATAAATTTAAAAGGCTTTTTCCTGGCACATTCCATTGTAATTTACAGCCTAGAACACGACTTCCATTAAGGCTCTGTGGCCCTAGTGACCAGATTTGGTAAAGGAGAAATGCTGCCGCCTTGTGGCCATTTCCCGCAAGAGCGGCTTTTAACCCACAGCTAATGGTCACTTAACATTCACAAGGACTCAGGGCTGTAAAGACACCTGCCTTCAAAATTGTGCTGAGGTAGGGAATGGATTAAAAATTTCAAAACAGGCAAATTTTTCAAGGAGATAGTATGAAGAGGTAAATTTTACTCACTGTCTTTTTAAAAAAAGAAAAATGGATAAAAGCTCAACCTCAGGAAGTATTAGACTCATGCAATCTGATCTACAAAAAGGTTTTAACTCACACCACTCGACTGACCATCAGCAAAAAGTCTACAAACAATAAATGCTGAAGGGGTTTTAGAGAACTGTGTACCCTCTAGCTGCTGGTGAGATGTAAAGTGGTTAACAGCCAATAATGAGAACAGAAAGGAGCTGCGTTTGCGAGTAAAAATTGAGGTACCATTCAATCCAGCAGGTGCACCACTGGGCCTCTCACCTGAGAAGACCAGAATCGAGAAGACCCGGGCTTCAAAAGCAGCACTGCAGCCTTATTCACAATAGACAAGACAGTGAAGCAACCAACATGTCCATCCACAGGTGAATGGATAAAGAAGAAGTGGTCCATGTACACAATGGAATATTAGCCATGCAAAACAGTGAAACCCTGCTCCTTGTGGCACCACAAATGAGCCTGGAGATAATCACAAAACATGAGGTAAGTTGGAAAGCAAAAGACCTATATTCTATGATATCACTTATAGGCGTTATCTAATAACTGACACAAATGAACATATTTCCACAGAGAAAGGCACTCTCACACTTAGAAAAAAAAACGATGCTTATCTAAAAGGAAAGGTGGGGGGATGGGATAAATGAAGATTAGCGTTACCATATGTATACAAATACATATGATATACATATATCAAAAAGACCCACCCTATAGCAAGGGAGGTCTACGGAACACTCTGTAATAATTGACATGGGAAGAGGATCTCGACATGTATAGATATATATAATGTGTAAATGAACCAGAGTGTGTACACCTTGGACAAACAACATTCTAAACATTACCCCAATTTAAAAAATTAAAACAGCAAACAAGAATTAATCAAACATAAACTCATGGGGGGTTTTCCTGGCACATTCCATTCAAATTTACAAGCTAGGAAAACCACTTCCAGAACGGCTCTGCTGCCCTAGGAACCAGATTTGATAATGGAGAAGTGCTCCTGCCTTCTGGTCATTTAGTACAAGAGCAGCTTACACCCACTGCTAATCGTTATGAAATATTCACACACATTGCAGGCCTGTAAATGACACCTGCCTTCAAGAAAATATCCTGGGGACGAAAATCCACCAGAATATTAAAAAGAGGGCAATCTTTCAACAAGATAATTTCAAGAGGTATATTGAACTCACAATTTTTTCTAATACCAGAATACAAAAACGCCTGGAAAAATGATAAATTTTAGGAATTTTGAAAGACATGCAAACCCAAATTACAAAAACCTATAAGCTCACAGCAGTCAGAATGGCCATCAGCAAAAATGCTTCAAAAAATAAATGCTGAAGGGACTGTGGAGAAATGCGTACACTCGGCTCTAAGGGGGACGTGGTAAGAGCCTCTAATGAAAACACAATGGAAGTGCCTTGAAAAGGCAAACATTGAGCTACCCGTCAATCAGACATACCCACTGCTGGGCCTATCTCCTGAGAAAATGAGAATCAAAACTTCACAGGCTGGCAATCCTGCACTCCAGCCATATTTACCATAGCCAACATTTGGAAGCAACAAGAATGTCCATCAACAGAGGAATGCACCAAGAAGTAGTGGTCCTTGTATACAATGGAATATTACTATCGTAAAAAATATAACTTAAATTTAAAAAACAAACAAATGTAAGGAGACATCAGTATTTGTGGGTTTATCCGAGCACATTCCACTCTAATTTATAACCGAAGAACACCACTGGCGGGTAGGTCTGTTTCCCAAGTACCAGCGTGGGGAACGTAGAAAAGCTGCCACCCTCTGGCCGTTACCTGCAAAAGCAGCTTTAAAGCCTGGGCCAAAGGTCACTTCATATAAACAAGTACTGCAGAGCTATAAACGAAACCTGCCCTCAAAATGTCTTGAGGAAGGTAATGGTTAAAATATTTCAAAATGTGACACATACTTGAAGAAAACACTTTGAAGAACTAAGCCATAATCACAGCTGGAGAAATGAAAAGGAAAGGCCTTAAAGCTCAATTTCAACAGATTATGAGACACATGCAAATTCAAC
Organism: Balaenoptera physalus; assembly: GCF_965194825.1. Classification (NCBI taxonomy): domain Eukaryota; kingdom Metazoa; phylum Chordata; class Mammalia; order Artiodactyla; family Balaenopteridae; genus Balaenoptera; species Balaenoptera physalus. The sequence goes on from NW_028125366.1 coordinate 183,241, forward strand.
CACAAAGAGGTATCAGCTCACACCAGTCAGAATAACCATCAGCAAAAAACTACAAAGAATAAATGCTAAAGGTGCTGTGGAGAAATGCATACCCTCAACTTTAAGTGGGACGTAACCTGGAAAGAGTCACTAAAGAGAACAGAATGGAGGTGCCTTTAAAAGGATAACGCTGAGCTACCATATGATCCAGGAGACCTATACCTGGACCTATAACCTAAGAAGACAGAATTGGAAAGACACAGGCAGGCAAATCTGCATTGCATAGTATTACAATAGCCAAGATATGGAAGTCACCAAAAAGTCCACCGACAGATGGGAGGACAAAGAAGAACTGCTACATGTACAGATGGAATACGAGCTTGAGAAAGAATGAAACAATGCCATTGGCAGCACCATAGATGAGTCTAGATGTAATCACGCAACTTGTAGTAAGTGACAAAGCGAAAGACACATATCCTATCATATCACATAGAGGTGTTCCCTAAAAATTGATACAAACGAAGATATTTCCACACAGAAAGGCAATTACAGATTCAGTACAAAAACTTATGGTTCACCAAATGGAAAGTTGTGAGGATTGGATACATCACCCTATTGAGGTCAACAGAGATATACAAACACACGTGAAATATATAATCACCAAAGACCTACAGAATACCAAGAGAAGACTACTCAACATTGTGTCCTAACCTACATGGGAAAAGATTCCGAAGAAGAATAGATATATGTATATGTGTGAAAGAACAACCTCTTGCACACCTAGAACAAACAAACCATTGTAATCAAATTTGCTGTGATAAAAAATAAAAATTATGTTAAAACTACGAACAAGAAGTAATGACACATAAACTTAAAGGGCTTTTTCCTGGCACATTCCATTCTAATTTACAACCTAGCACACCACTTCCAATAAGGCTCTGTTGCCCTAGTAATCAGATTTGGTAAAGGAGAAATGCTGCCGCCTTGTGGCCGTTTCCCGCAAGAGCAGCTTTAAACCCACAGCTAATGGTCACTTAAAATTCACAAGGACTCAGGGCTGTAAAGGACACCTGCCGTCAAAAATTGTGCTCAGGTAGGGAATGGACAAACTAATTCAAAACAGGCAAATGTTTCAAGAAGATAGTATGAAGAGGTAAGTATTCCTCACTCTTTTTAAAAAACACAGGAAAATGGATAAAAGCTCAACCTCAGGAATTATTAGACTCATGCAATCTAATCAACCAAAAGGTTTCAACTCACACCTGTCGACTGACCGTCAGCCAAAAGTCTACAAACAATAAATGCTGATGGGGTTGTAGAGAACTGTGTAACCTCTAGGTGCTGGTGAGAAGTAAAGTGGTTAACAGCCATTAATGAGAACAGAAAGGAGCTGCGTTTAAAAGGAAAAGTTGAGGTACCATTCAATCCAGCAGGCACACCACTGGGCCTCTCACCTGACAAGACCAGAATCGAAAAGACACAGGCTGCAAAAGCTGCACTGCAGCCTTATTCAAAATAACCAAGATGGGAAGCAACCAAAATGTCCATCAACGGGTGAATGGATAAAGAAGAAGGGGTCCATGTACACAATGAAATATTAGCCATGGAAAACAATGAAACACTGCTCTTTGAGGCACCAGAGATGAGCCTGGAGATAATCACAAAACATGAGGTAAGTCGGAAAGCAAAAGACCTATATCCTATGCTATCCCTTATAGGCGTTACCTAATAACTGACACAAATGAACATATTTCCACAGAGAAAGACACATACAGACTTAGAAAACCAACTATGCTCATCTAAAAGGAAAGGTGGGGGCAATGGATAAATGAGATTAGTGTTACTATACATATCCAAATACATACTATATACATATTTCAAAGAGACCGACCATATATAGCCAGGGAGGTCTACAGAACACTCTGTAATATTTTACATGGGAAGAGGATCTGTAGAATAGACCTATATAATATACCAATGAGCCAGATTGTGTACCCCTAGGACAAACAATATTCTAATCTTAACCCCGATTAAAACAATTAACAAAAACTAGAAATAATGAGACATAAACTTATGGGGGTTTCTCCTGGCACATGCCATTCTAATTTACAACCTAGGAACACGACTTCCAGAAAGGCTCTGCTGCCCTAGTACCCAGATTTGGGAATGGAGAAATGCTGCCTCCTTGTGGCCATTTCCCACAACAGCAGCTTTAAACACACTGCTAAAGGTCACTAAATATTCACCAACTTGCAATTCTGTAAATGACAACTGCCCTCCAAATAAATCCTGGGATCAAAAATGGAGCAACAATTTCAAAAGAGGGCAACCTTCCAAGAAGACAATTTCAAGAGGTATATTGTACTCACAGTTTTTTCTTTTAAGAGAAAAGAAAAAGGTGTGGGCAAATGATGTATTTTAGGAATTTTGAAAGACATGCAAACCCAAATTACAAAAAACTATCAGCTCACAGCAGTCAGAATGGCCATCAGCATAAATGCTTCAAAAAAATAAATGCTGAAGGGACTGTGGAGAAATGCGTACACTCGGCTCTAAGGGGGACGTGGTAAGAGCCTCTAATGAAAACACAATGGAAGTGCCTTGAAAAGGTAAACATTGAGCTACCCGTCAATCAGTCATACCCATTGGTGGGCCTATCTCCTGAGAAAATGAGAATCAAAACGTTACAGCCTGGCAATCCTGCACTCCAGCCATATTTACCATAGACAACATTTGGAAGCAATGAAAATGTCCATCAACAGAGGAATGCACCAAGAAGAACTGTTCCATGTACACAATGTAATATTACTCCAATACTAAATATAAGTTAAAGTTAAAAGACAAACATAAGTAAGGAGACATCAGCATTTGTGGGTTTATTCAGGCACATCCCACTCTAATTAATAACCGAGGAACACCACTGGACGGAAGGTCTGTTTCCCTAGTACCAGAGTGGGGAACGTAGAAAGACTGCCGCCCTCTGGACGTTACCTGCAGAAGCAGATTTAAGCCTGTACTCATGGTCACTGCAAAATGTCTTGAGGGAGGTAATGGCCCAAAAATTTTAAAATAGGACACATACTTTAAGAAAACACTTTGAAGAACTAAGCTGTACTCACAGCCTGAAAAATTAAAAGGACCAGCCTTAAAGCTCAATTTCAACAGATTATGAGACACATGCAATTTCAACCACAAAGAGGTATCAGCTCACAGCAGTCAGAATAACCATCAGCAAAAAACTACAAAGAATAAATGCTAAAGGTGCTGTGGAGAAATGCATACCCTCAACTTTAAGTGGGACGTAACCTGGAAAGAGTCACTAAAGAGAACAGAATGGAGGTGCCTTTAAAAGGTTAACGCTGAGCTACCATATGATCCAGGAGACCTACACCTGGACCTATAACCTAAGAAGACAGAACTGGAAAGACACAGGCAGGCAAATCTGCATTGCATAGTATTACAATAGCCAAGATATGGAAGTCACCAAAAAGTCCACCGAAAGATGGGTGGACAAAGAAGAACTGCTACATGTACAGATGGAATATGAGCTAGCGAAAAAATGAAACAATGCCATTGGCAGCACCATAGATGAGTCTAGAAGTAATCACGCAACTTGTAGTAAGTGACAAAGCGAAAGACACATATCCTATCATATCACATAGAGGTGTTCCCTAAAAATTGATACAAACGAAGATATTTCCACAGAGAAAGGCAATCACAGATTCAGTACAAAAACGTATGGTTCACCAAGTGGATAGGTGTGAGGTTTGGACACATTACTATACTGGGGTTAACAGACATATAAAAACACATGTGAAATATAGAATCACCAAACACGTACGCAACACCAAGAGAAGACTACTCAACATTGTGTCCTAACCTACATGGGAAAAGGATCTGAAGAAGAATAGATATATGTATATGTATGAAAGAACCACATCTTGCACACCTAGAACAAACAAAACGTTGTAATCAAATTTGCTGGGATTAAAAACTAAAAATAAAATTAAAAATACGAACAAGAAGTAATGAGACATAAATTTAAAAGGCTTTTTCCTGGCACATTCCATTGTAATTTACAGCCTAGAACACGACTTCCATTAAGGCTCTGTGGCCCTAGTGACCAGATTTGGTAAAGGAGAAATGCTGCCGCCTTGTGGCCATTTCCCGCAAGAGCGGCTTTTAACCCACAGCTAATGGTCACTTAACATTCACAAGGACTCAGGGCTGTAAAGACACCTGCCTTCAAAATTGTGCTGAGGTAGGGAATGGATTAAAAATTTCAAAACAGGCAAATTTTTCAAGGAGATAGTATGAAGAGGTAAATTTTACTCACTGTCTTTTTAAAAAAAGAAAAATGGATAAAAGCTCAACCTCAGGAAGTATTAGACTCATGCAATCTGATCTACAAAAAGGTTTTAACTCACACCACTCGACTGACCATCAGCAAAAAGTCTACAAACAATAAATGCTGAAGGGGTTTTAGAGAACTGTGTACCCTCTAGCTGCTGGTGAGATGTAAAGTGGTTAACAGCCAATAATGAGAACAGAAAGGAGCTGCGTTTGCGAGTAAAAATTGAGGTACCATTCAATCCAGCAGGTGCACCACTGGGCCTCTCACCTGAGAAGACCAGAATCGAGAAGACCCGGGCTTCAAAAGCAGCACTGCAGCCTTATTCACAATAGACAAGACAGTGAAGCAACCAACATGTCCATCCACAGGTGAATGGATAAAGAAGAAGTGGTCCATGTACACAATGGAATATTAGCCATGCAAAACAGTGAAACCCTGCTCCTTGTGGCACCACAAATGAGCCTGGAGATAATCACAAAACATGAGGTAAGTTGGAAAGCAAAAGACCTATATTCTATGATATCACTTATAGGCGTTATCTAATAACTGACACAAATGAACATATTTCCACAGAGAAAGGCACTCTCACACTTAGAAAAAAAAACGATGCTTATCTAAAAGGAAAGGTGGGGGGATGGGATAAATGAAGATTAGCGTTACCATATGTATACAAATACATATGATATACATATATCAAAAAGACCCACCCTATAGCAAGGGAGGTCTACGGAACACTCTGTAATAATTGACATGGGAAGAGGATCTCGACATGTATAGATATATATAATGTGTAAATGAACCAGAGTGTGTACACCTTGGACAAACAACATTCTAAACATTACCCCAATTTAAAAAATTAAAACAGCAAACAAGAATTAATCAAACATAAACTCATGGGGGGTTTTCCTGGCACATTCCATTCAAATTTACAAGCTAGGAAAACCACTTCCAGAACGGCTCTGCTGCCCTAGGAACCAGATTTGATAATGGAGAAGTGCTCCTGCCTTCTGGTCATTTAGTACAAGAGCAGCTTACACCCACTGCTAATCGTTATGAAATATTCACACACATTGCAGGCCTGTAAATGACACCTGCCTTCAAGAAAATATCCTGGGGACGAAAATCCACCAGAATATTAAAAAGAGGGCAATCTTTCAACAAGATAATTTCAAGAGGTATATTGAACTCACAATTTTTTCTAATACCAGAATACAAAAACGCCTGGAAAAATGATAAATTTTAGGAATTTTGAAAGACATGCAAACCCAAATTACAAAAACCTATAAGCTCACAGCAGTCAGAATGGCCATCAGCAAAAATGCTTCAAAAAATAAATGCTGAAGGGACTGTGGAGAAATGCGTACACTCGGCTCTAAGGGGGACGTGGTAAGAGCCTCTAATGAAAACACAATGGAAGTGCCTTGAAAAGGCAAACATTGAGCTACCCGTCAATCAGACATACCCACTGCTGGGCCTATCTCCTGAGAAAATGAGAATCAAAACTTCACAGGCTGGCAATCCTGCACTCCAGCCATATTTACCATAGCCAACATTTGGAAGCAACAAGAATGTCCATCAACAGAGGAATGCACCAAGAAGTAGTGGTCCTTGTATACAATGGAATATTACTATCGTAAAAAATATAACTTAAATTTAAAAAACAAACAAATGTAAGGAGACATCAGTATTTGTGGGTTTATCCGAGCACATTCCACTCTAATTTATAACCGAAGAACACCACTGGCGGGTAGGTCTGTTTCCCAAGTACCAGCGTGGGGAACGTAGAAAAGCTGCCACCCTCTGGCCGTTACCTGCAAAAGCAGCTTTAAAGCCTGGGCCAAAGGTCACTTCATATAAACAAGTACTGCAGAGCTATAAACGAAACCTGCCCTCAAAATGTCTTGAGGAAGGTAATGGTTAAAATATTTCAAAATGTGACACATACTTGAAGAAAACACTTTGAAGAACTAAGCCATAATCACAGCTGGAGAAATGAAAAGGAAAGGCCTTAAAGCTCAATTTCAACAGATTATGAGACACATGCAAATTCAACCACAAAGAGGTATCAGCTCACACCAGTCAGAATAACCATCAGCAAAAAACTACAAAGAATAAATGCTAAAGGTGCTGTGGAGAAATGCATACCCTCAACTTTAAGTGGGACGTAACCTGGAAAGAGTCACTAAAGAGAACAGAATGGAGGTGCCTTTAAAAGGATAACGCTGAGCTACCATATGATCCAGGAGACCTATACCTGGACCTATAACCTAAGAAGACAGAATTGGAAAGACACAGGCAGGCAAATCTGCATTGCATAGTATTACAATAGCCAAGATATGGAAGTCACCAAAAAGTCCACCGACAGATGGGAGGACAAAGAAGAACTGCTACATGTACAGATGGAATACGAGCTTGAGAAAGAATGAAACAATGCCATTGGCAGCACCATAGATGAGTCTAGATGTAATCACGCAACTTGTAGTAAGTGACAAAGCGAAAGACACATATCCTATCATATCACATAGAGGTGTTCCCTAAAAATTGATACAAACGAAGATATTTCCACACAGAAAGGCAATTACAGATTCAGTACAAAAACTTATGGTTCACCAAATGGAAAGTTGTGAGGATTGGATACATCACCCTATTGAGGTCAACAGAGATATACAAACACACGTGAAATATATAATCACCAAAGACCTACAGAATACCAAGAGAAGACTACTCAACATTGTGTCCTAACCTACATGGGAAAAGATTCCGAAGAAGAATAGATATATGTATATGTGTGAAAGAACAACCTCTTGCACACCTAGAACAAACAAACCATTGTAATCAAATTTGCTGTGATAAAAAATAAAAATTATGTTAAAACTACGAACAAGAAGTAATGACACATAAACTTAAAGGGCTTTTTCCTGGCACATTCCATTCTAATTTACAACCTAGCACACCACTTCCAATAAGGCTCTGTTGCCCTAGTAATCAGATTTGGTAAAGGAGAAATGCTGCCGCCTTGTGGCCGTTTCCCGCAAGAGCAGCTTTAAACCCACAGCTAATGGTCACTTAAAATTCACAAGGACTCAGGGCTGTAAAGGACACCTGCCGTCAAAAATTGTGCTCAGGTAGGGAATGGACAAACTAATTCAAAACAGGCAAATGTTTCAAGAAGATAGTATGAAGAGGTAAGTATTCCTCACTCTTTTTAAAAAACACAGGAAAATGGATAAAAGCTCAACCTCAGGAATTATTAGACTCATGCAATCTAATCAACCAAAAGGTTTCAACTCACACCTGTCGACTGACCGTCAGCCAAAAGTCTACAAACAATAAATGCTGATGGGGTTGTAGAGAACTGTGTAACCTCTAGGTGCTGGTGAGAAGTAAAGTGGTTAACAGCCATTAATGAGAACAGAAAGGAGCTGCGTTTAAAAGGAAAAGTTGAGGTACCATTCAATCCAGCAGGCACACCACTGGGCCTCTCACCTGACAAGACCAGAATCGAAAAGACACAGGCTGCAAAAGCTGCACTGCAGCCTTATTCAAAATAACCAAGATGGGAAGCAACCAAAATGTCCATCAACGGGTGAATGGATAAAGAAGAAGGGGTCCATGTACACAATGAAATATTAGCCATGGAAAACAATGAAACACTGCTCTTTGAGGCACCAGAGATGAGCCTGGAGATAATCACAAAACATGAGGTAAGTCGGAAAGCAAAAGACCTATATCCTATGCTATCCCTTATAGGCGTTACCTAATAACTGACACAAATGAACATATTTCCACAGAGAAAGACACATACAGACTTAGAAAACCAACTATGCTCATCTAAAAGGAAAGGTGGGGGCAATGGATAAATGAGATTAGTGTTACTATACATATCCAAATACATACTATATACATATTTCAAAGAGACCGACCATATATAGCCAGGGAGGTCTACAGAACACTCTGTAATATTTTACATGGGAAGAGGATCTGTAGAATAGACCTATATAATATACCAATGAGCCAGATTGTGTACCCCTAGGACAAACAATATTCTAATCTTAACCCCGATTAAAACAATTAACAAAAACTAGAAATAATGAGACATAAACTTATGGGGGTTTCTCCTGGCACATGCCATTCTAATTTACAACCTAGGAACACGACTTCCAGAAAGGCTCTGCTGCCCTAGTACCCAGATTTGGGAATGGAGAAATGCTGCCTCCTTGTCGCCATTTCCCACAACAGCAGCTTTAAACACACTGCTAAAGGTCACTAAATATTCACCAACTTGTAATTCTGTAAATGACAACTGCCCTCCAAATAAATCCTGGGATCAAAAATGGAGCAACAATTTCAAAAGAGGGCAACCTTCCAAGAAGACAATTTCAAGAGGTATATTGTACTCACAGTTTTTTCTTTTAAGAGAAAAGAAAAAGGTGTGGGCAAATGATGTATTTTAGGAATTTTGAAAGACATGCAAACCCAAATTACAAAAAACTATCAGCTCACAGCAGTCAGAATGGCCATCAGCATAAATGCTTCAAAAAAATAAATGCTGAAGGGACTGTGGAGAAATGCGTACACTCGGCTCTAAGGGGGACGTGGTAAGAGCCTCTAATGAAAACACAATGGAAGTGCCTTGAAAAGGTAAACATTGAGCTACCCGTCAATCAGTCATACCCATTGGTGGGCCTATCTCCTGAGAAAATGAGAATCAAAACGTTACAGCCTGGCAATCCTGCACTCCAGCCATATTTACCATAGACAACATTTGGAAGCAATGAAAATGTCCATCAACAGAGGAATGCACCAAGAAGAACTGTTCCATGTACACAATGTAATATTACTCCAATACTAAATATAAGTTAAAGTTAAAAGACAAACATAAGTAAGGAGACATCAGCATTTGTGGGTTTATTCAGGCACATCCCACTCTAATTAATAACCGAGGAACACCACTGGACGGAAGGTCTGTTTCCCTAGTACCAGAGTGGGGAACGTAGAAAGACTGCCGCCCTCTGGACGTTACCTGCAGAAGCAGATTTAAGCCTGTACTCATGGTCACTGCAAAATGTCTTGAGGGAGGTAATGGCCCAAAAATTTTAAAATAGGACACATACTTTAAGAAAACACTTTGAAGAACTAAGCTGTACTCACAGCCTGAAAAATTAAAAGGACCAGCCTTAAAGCTCAATTTCAACAGATTATGAGACACATGCAATTTCAACCACAAAGAGGTATCAGCTCACAGCAGTCAGAATAACCATCAGCAAAAAACTACAAAGAATAAATGCTAAAGGTGCTGTGGAGAAATGCATACCCTCAACTTTAAGTGGGACGTAACCTGGAAAGAGTCACTAAAGAGAACAGAATGGAGGTGCCTTTAAAAGGTTAACGCTGAGCTACCATATGATCCAGGAGACCTACACCTGGACCTATAACCTAAGAAGACAGAACTGGAAAGACACAGGCAGGCAAATCTGCATTGCATAGTATTACAATAGCCAAGATATGGAAGTCACCAAAAAGTCCACCGAAAGATGGGTGGACAAAGAAGAACTGCTACATGTACAGATGGAATATGAGCTAGCGAAAAAATGAAACAATGCCATTGGCAGCACCATAGATGAGTCTAGAAGTAATCACGCAACTTGTAGTAAGTGACAAAGCGAAAGACACATATCCTATCATATCACATAGAGGTGTTCCCTAAAAATTGATACAAACGAAGATATTTCCACAGAGAAAGGCAATCACAGATTCAGTACAAAAACGTATGGTTCACCAAGTGGATAGGTGTGAGGTTTGGACACATTACTATACTGGGGTTAACAGACATATAAAAACACATGTGAAATATAGAATCACCAAAGACGTACGCAACACCAAGAGAAGACTGCTCAACATTGTGTCCTAACCTACATGGGAAAAGGATCTGAAGAAGAATAGATATATGTATATGTATGAAAGAAGCACATCTTGCACACCTAGAACAAACAAAACGTTGTAATCAAATTTGCTGGGATTAAAAACTAAAAATTAAATTAAAAATACGAACAAGAAGTAATGAGACATAAATTTAAAAGGCTTTTTCCTGGCACATTCCATTGTAATTTACAGCCTAGAACACGACTTCCATTAAGGCTCTGTGGCCCTAGTGACCAGATTTGGTAAAGGAGAAATGCTGCCGCCTTGTGGCCATTTCCCGCAAGAGCGGCTTTTAACCCACAGCTAATGGTCACTTAACATTCACAAGGACTCAGGGCTGTAAAGACACCTGCCTTCAAAATTGTGCTGAGGTAGGAATGGATTAAAAATTTCAAAACAGGCAAATTTTTTCAAGGAGATAGTATGAAGAGGTAAATTTTACTCACTGTCTTTTTAAAAAAAGAAAAAATGGATAAAAGCTCAACCTCAGGAAGTATTAGACTCATGAAATCTAATCTACAAAAAGGTTTTAACTCACACCACTCGACTGACCATCAGCAAAAAGTCTACAAACAATAAATGCTGAAGGGGTTTTAGAGAACTGTGTACCCTCTAGCTGCTGGTGAGATGTAAAGTGGTTAACAGCCAATAATGAGAACAGAAAGGAGCTGCGTTTGCGAGTAAAAATTGAGGTACCATTCAATCCAGCAG